>NC_039359.1:99607051-99770903 GCF_003573695.1 Papaver somniferum | reverse complement strand
GGGGGGGAGTACATATCTAATCCTTTTCGAGAATTTCTCAAAACTCAAGGCACTATTCTTCAACTTTCTTGTACTGAAACACCAGAACAAAACGGAGTTGCAGAACGCAAACACTGTCATATCATTGAAACAGCCAGAACCCAGTTAATTTCAGCTTTCGTTCCTTCCAATTTTTGGGGTGAATCTGTTCTCACAGCAGTGTATACAATCAATCGTGTACCAATAGCTGTTATAGGTGGTATATCTCCATATGAATGTCTGTATGGAAACAAACCTAACTACTCTGAGCTTAAAACTTTTTGTCTCAACATGCTTTGTTCTTCTACCTGAAAGAGAACGAAATAGACTTAGTCAGAAGAATATCATTTGTGTTTTTCTTGGTTACGGAGTTGAGCATAAGGGATATCGTTGCTATGATCTAGTTAATCGCAAACTGCGAGTATCACGTCATGTCACCTTCTGGGAAAAGATTCCTTTTTGGACCCTTCCAAGTAGTCAGTCATCAACATTTGAAAGCTTTACGTATTTAGATCCATTTTCTTTGGAAACCACCAGTCCTTCACCAGAGTCATCAACTGAGAATTCTACACTCATCTCTGAAGAACTCGACCACTCTACTACTCAACCTGACAGTGCGACTCCGGAACGAGATCCTGATCTTTAAGAGATAGCTTTGTCACCTCGTAATATAAGACCACCAGCTAAGTATGCAGACTATCATTGTTTTTTATCTTCTATTTTGTCATTTTATGAACCAAAAACATACATAGAAGCAGCAGCCACTCCACAATGGCAGGATTCAATGGATGATAAATTAGATGCACACCAAGAGGAAGGGACATGGGAAATTGTGGATCTTCCTCCTGGAAAATCAGTTGTTGGAAGCAGATTGGTTTACAAAGTTAAAACCAAGTCAGATGGTGATTTTGAACGATGTAAATCACGAATTATTGCAAAAGGATATACACAAGAGTATGGTGTTGATTATGAAGAAATATTTGCACTAGTAGCTAGAATGGTTACAGTTCGTACATTACTTGTTGTTGCTGCAGTACGACAATGGGGGCTTCATCAAATGGACGTGAAGAATGCTTTTCTTCATGATGAGTTACAAGAGGAGGTATACATGCAGCCTCCTTCTGGTCTACCTCATGGGCCAAATCAAGTATGTAAGCTTAGGCGTGCATTATATGGGCTCAAACAAGCACCTCGTGCTTGGTTTGAGAAGTTTAGCAATGCAATTATTCAGTATGGTGTTTCACAAATTTCCTATGATTCAGCTATGTTCGCCAGATCATCAGTAAATGGGATTGTCATTTTTCTCTTGTATGTTGACGACATTTTTATTACCGGCAGTGACACACAAGGTATTATTCATCTCAAGTCATATCTTAGCAACTGTTTTAAGATGAAATATCTTGGAACTCTAAGATATTTTCTTGGCACTGAAGTTGGCACGTCTTCCACTGGTTACTTCATATCAAAAGTAAAATATGCATCCAAGATTATACAACGTGCGGGATTGTCTGACAATAAGGTAATTGACATACCTCTTGAACTAAATGTGAAATATAGTCCCACTGATGGAACTTTGTTGCCCAATCCAACATTGTATCGTCAATTAGAAGGGAGTCTTAATTATCTCACCATTACAAGACCATACATAAGTCATGATGTTCACATAGTCAGTCAGTTTATGTCTGTTCCAAGGTCTACTCATTATGCAGCTGTTCTCAGAATTTTAAGATACATCAAGGGGTCTCTGTATCAAGGCATGTGTTTCTCATCCAAGTCTGATCTTACTCTTCGAGCATATTCTGATTTTGATTCGGCTGGGGATGTTACGAACAGAAGATCCATTACAGGATATTGTGTGTTTTTAGGGGATTCTTTGATTTCTTGGAGAAGTAAGAAGCAAAGTGTGGTTTCTCGTTCTAGTGCTGAAGCAGAGTATAGATCTCTTGCTCACACCACATCTGAACTCATTTGGTTACGGTGAATTCTTTGTGATATGGGAGTTCTAATTTCTGCTCCTACACTACTGCATTGCGATAACAAGGATGCTATTCAAATTACACACAATGATGTCTTCCATGAACGTACAAAAATATTGATATAGATTGTAATTTTACTCGTCATCATTTTAAGAAAGGTACAATCACTCTTCTGCATGTCAAATCAGAATTTCAAGTGGCTGATCTTTTCACCAAGACTCACTCTGCAGCTCGTCTTTGATTCTTAATTTCCAGACTCAAGATGTGTACTCCACCACCTTGAGTCCGGGGGGGGGGGGGGGGGGGTATTAAGATATGGTCAAGATATTATATATCTTGATGTTATTGTCTTGATATTTGGTTGTAACTGCATGTATATTTCTTGTTGTATATACCTTAGATATTGTTAGGTGTTTCTTTTATTTTCTTTATCTAGTTTTGCAAAAGTTGTACAAATCAGGCCATTGCCTATCAATGAGTACACAGAGAATTATTCTCACAACTACATTAGAATATCTATGCTCATGTTTATCATAATCATTCTAAAATGAAAAGATATACTTCATCATCATCAATCACAAAAATTTGCTGGTAATAATTATGGGTACCTTCCAGTTAAACTATCTCTACTTTCTCTCTGCCATAGGCTTCACAATCTCTATTCAAGTTATAGCTCAATAATTATTAGACTCATATTGTTCACCGGGGAATTACAAAGACAATAGCCCGTTTGAGAAAGATCTCCATGAGACTCTGGCTCTGCTTTCATCCAAGATCAAACCCAATAAAATATTATATAATAACAGTATATGTCAAACTTAGATTAAGTTTATGGTATGTTACTACGTAAAGGAGGCCTTACAGATGAAGATTGTAAACATTGTGTTGATATTTCTACTAGAGATGCCACTCAATGTTGTCCAAATGGGAAAGAATATATTGTATGGTATACAAATTGTATGTTAAGATACTCAAACAAATCAATCTTCTCTGTCATGTAACTGGAGCCAACTATATATCTGTCAACCACAAGCTATAGAGTAAACACTGTATTTAATAAGTTAATAAACGAATTAACGAATAACCTTGTAGCAATAGTTGCATCTAATGGAACTGGTGCTTCTTCTAGTATAAATTTTGCAAAGGGAGATGTAAATTATACAGGTCTAAATTTTCAAGAGCTAGTTCAATGTACTCCAGATCTGTCAGGAAGTGACTGTAATAGATGTTTATCAAGTGCACTTGATGGTCGTCGTTATACGAATATGTTTCTGACACTAAGTCGGGGAGTTCTTAAACCCAGTTTTTATGTGAGGTTTGAGAATTCTATTACAACGGATAACGGTAAGCATATTTATATTTTCATATTTAAGTTTTATTCAACAGACTCAAAGTCCATGTCTTGAAGTTATTTAATTGGTTAGGGAATTTAACAACATGGGCAAAGCTAAGAGGTCTTTACTGTTTGGAACCGAATTCCATCAAATACAAGTGAGGTTGGAAATAAGCCAGGTGTGAGTCATATGGAGCCTGCCGCCGCTTACAACCCTACGCCATACCCGTACCAAAATGCAATGAGACTTTCCTCGAGTACCTCTTCCCTCCCTCCCTCAATTCCCTCCTCCCTCCCGGGAAGCGGCACCAAAATTTGATAGGCTTTCGGGATTGCCTATATGTAATAACCAAAATCGCGCGGTGTCTACAATGTAGACAGAGGCAAGTACGGGTCGTTCCCATGAGGAGCGGTGGAAATACCAATAATCAATATTCTTAATCAATTAACAATGACATTTTTGGATTTTTGAAAGAATAATAACGAAGAAATAAACTAAACTAATAAAATGAATTCAATGGAAAAGTCGGTAACCATGGTTTCATGGTATCCACTACTATCTCTATTCAAATCCTAAAACGAAACATAATTATGAATATATGTTTATTTTTCGTTCTATCAACATCACCTATTATATGTAATAGCGTCGCAAATATCATTGGGACACCCTAAGCGTGGCACATCAAAAGACTAAACCCAAGCATGCACCATCAAATTGCGTTAGCGAGAAAGTTATACGAAACTAAAATATTGATTCACAAATATTATCTGGCTTTTCTAAGCATAACCCATCAAAGACATTGACCCATCTGCATCACAACTATCTTTGTTAGAAAGCCTCAATATTGAAATTGCTGAACAGACCAAAGCTAATGAATTTTTTTGCCGAGCTTAGTAAAAGCCATGATTATATTGCTCAACTTGCTGAACAAACTGATTTATAGATTGCTCAACTAACACAGTCGGTAAAAGATTTTGGTCTTACCGAGGAGACAAGTTCTAATTTTTCTAATACTCTTGATATTTATGATGAAACTGCTTTAACTAATGAATCAATGTGTATGGATAATGATAATGAACTTGATAGTTGTGATCATAGGAATAGAGACATTTTCATACCAAGTGAAGGTGGTGTATTTAGTCCAACTCCTGATCGTGATAATGATCACTCGCCTATTCAAAAGGATGAGTTTAGGATTGAGTACACCATTCTTTTAGGCGGTGTGACATATCAGTGCTATAACAATGATGCTTATGAAGAATGTGTTAATTCAGAGGAAATTGTGGTTAAGTCTAACGACTTAGAGACATTACACTCTATCTATAAGGTCACTTCTAATCATCTTTATTGTGATATTCCTATTGATTCCTTGGTTGATGATGATTATGATGATGATTTAGTACAGGTTCGCAAACCTAGTGGAGAATTTAATACACCTAGAATTGTTAGCACAACTTTTCGGAAGATTCCTAATTTAAGATTAGAACTGCGTGCTTCTCCAGTATTACTAGATTATTTCGCATCTCGTGACTTCTCTTTGCCTGTGCATGACTCTCAGATTGTTTCAGCTCCTATCTCTAGAGATCCCTTTGAATCGGTAATTTTTGATCAAAATCATACATCCTTTGCAAAACCTAGGTTTGGGGGTCACTCTTTCCTTTGATAATCTCTATATCTTTATGTGGCTTCAGCGAGGATTTGAGGTTGTCATCGGTTATATATATTGTGCTATGGGTTGATCCCCAAATATTTAGGTTGTTGATATATGGTAAATCTTATTTGTATATTCCAGTAGGTACATCTATGTTCTTGTTTCATTTTTATTTGTTTACTTTTAGCATTTTAGGATTTCTCATCATAATTTTTACGTTGGATGACTCAATTACATTGAGGACAGTGTAATGTTTAAGTGCGGGGGAGTGGCATTTTCGTTAGGAATTTTCATTAAAAAATTGCATGATGACCAGCTGTAGAGCGGGTCTTAAAAAAAAATGACCAGCTGTTTAGCGAGTCTACAATAAAAAAAAATGATCAGCTGTTTAGCGGGTCTCTCTGTCTAGCTGTTTAGCAGACATCTCTATCCATTGTTTAGTGGATCCGTCTAGATGTTTAGCAGACATTTCTAAACCACTGTTTAGTGGTTTGTCTTGCTGTTTAGCAGACTTCTCTAAACCACTGTTTAGTGGTTCCGTCTTGATGTTTAGCGGACATCACTCTTTATCCAGCTGTTTAGCGGATATATTGTTTGTTTTGCTCGGAACTAGCAAAATATAAGTGTGGGGGTGTTGATACGCACATAAATACTATATTTTATACCAATATTTATATTAGGTAGGACTCGATATTTTAACTAATAATATTATTTTAATGCTTTTGTAGAAAGTACAAGTGAGTTTGATCACAAAAAGAAGACATAGCTAAATGGCAGCCGAAAAAGCATTTGTGACTCAAAGTAGCAATATCACAGTTCACACGGCACCAAAAGGAGACTGAGCAAAACTTGGGGCAACGGAATGGTTTCATTTGCCAAACACATCCACTACACAAGAGGAAGCTCAGGGTGGCATTTGCTTTCGAAGATCAGGTAGATAAAGGCGCTGGTGGTGTTTATGTGTTTGAATGGGCAGTGGCCTGAGCTGGATTATTCACTGGAGTTCATTGTGTGTCGATGGAGCAAACAAAAGAGCTGTTGTTGTCGAGATGAATGATCTCCAGTGGTTTTGGCTGAAATCAAATGGTGGTTGTATGATGAGACCTGCAGGCGTGAATATTGGCTCATCTGGTGGTGATTTCATCTGCATATCTCAAATGGAGTTATGGTTCAGTCAACTCAGGGTGAAGAGATGAGAAAAACAAAGATGATAGTGCTGACGGGATTGAGTATGGTCAGATGGTCCGAATAGAAGGTGGCGCTGGTGATGTTTCATTCATTAACAGCGGCATCAAATCTTTACAAGTTCGATGGCCGTGTTGTTGGAGCAAAGCAAGGTCGTTATGTGGACTGAAAATCAAGAAGGATGGAATCAGCTGCCGTTGCATGCAGTGGTAAGTAGAGGGTCAGAAAGCGAGAAGTGTTTCTGTGATTTGAGTTGGTGCAATGGCTTGAACCGTAGTCGATATACGAGCACTGCTGTAAAGGGTTAGTCGACCTGCAATTGCTGTGAAGGTACAGATGATGGTATCGAACTGGAGTGGTGGTTGCTTATACAGAATATGGGAGTTTGATGTGGTTCGAGAAAGTGAATGATGGGTCTGTATTGGGAGTTCTGACTGCCAAATCTGCTGGTGGTGTTGATCCATGGTTGTGAACAAGGTTGGATCGCTAGCCATGAATGATGTGGTGAGAAGTCTCGGCTTTTCATGCTGGTTTTACAACAAAGGTTCTTAGTTTGGGAAAACAAGGAATAAAGAGGAATTGATTGGCAGCGAGCAAATAATGGAGACGTGTTGACTTATTGGAACTGAATGTAAATGATGTTCACTGCAGCAATGAAATTGAAGTTCTCGACGGCGTTATTTCGGTGGTGGCTGAGAGAGGACCAGAGAATGGATAGAGGTGATGTGGCCGGATTCGGGAAAGGAAAATTTCTTGTTTGGTCCTAAGCCCATAAGGTTATTTATAGTAGGGTTCAACCGGAAATTATTTTTATCTGGAGGTCTAAAATTAATTGAAAACATTGAAATGACCATAATACCCTCTACTACCAAACGTGTGCGTGTCTACACCCTTATTATATTGAGTACATATCCGCTGCACTGCTTACAAATTTGAGTACACATAGCTTATATACTTATAAATTCGAGTACATATCTTCTGCACTGTTAACTATCAAAATCAACGGCAAGAAGCTTCACTCTCTTAACTGGTTTTTCGTCCAAGTTTTACAAACCCAATCTTTGAATATTCGACCAATGTTTCCATGTTTATCTCAAGTTCTAAATCAAGCTTTATCTGGAGTTGCCCGTATGTAGCATTTAAGAATCCTTTATATTAACTTGTCTTCTCTTCACTGCCTTCTCTTGGCAGCAAAACGACTTCAAAATCAAACCAAACTCTCCAAAATTGAATACCCAATCTTTATTTCCTTCTCAGCTTCGAGATCCCAGCCTGATCTCCCTTGATCTTCATTCCAATCAATGACAGACAACAACTCTTTCCCAACTGGTTTCTCGGTATTAATCTCTCACTCTGTCTTGTTGTTCTGAGCTTCTGGATCACGCCTTTCCTCCTCAAAAACGACCACAAGAACCGTGACTAGATGCTGGTCGACTTTGTTGGACAACGGTGAACTCTTGGCAGCAGCTCTTCGTATTTTGGTTGTAGACTGAGATGAAATGAGCGGAACTGGTCGAGTGTATTAGGACCTAGCTTTGTTGTTGCTGTGTATAAGATTGTCCCTTATCACAGCAGGTGGCTACCCCGATTAATAAGTGTGACTGCCTTGGCTTCAAATCCATTAGCACCTAGCGTAGCCAAAATGATGAATTATGCCTCTTCTCCTCTTCTTTC
Source organism: Papaver somniferum (assembly GCF_003573695.1). Classification (NCBI taxonomy): domain Eukaryota; kingdom Viridiplantae; phylum Streptophyta; class Magnoliopsida; order Ranunculales; family Papaveraceae; genus Papaver; species Papaver somniferum. The sequence continues at coordinate 99,763,065 of NC_039359.1, read as the reverse complement.
ATGTAACATGACTCCAAAATGTCTGCAAAATAAAACAAACGTAATATACAAAAATACAAGAGAAATAACTAAGAAAAGCATAAAAAATTGACATTCAAAAGATGTATTTAAGGCACTTATCACCCATTATCAATGAAAACTCTTAAGACGTGTAGGCGTTTAGCAAACCATACCAACTAACGAAGAGTAATAATCCTGCAAAATGTTTTCCAGTCTATAAATGATGTACTCAATTTCTTGACAGTACATCTGCACTCAATTTATTCGGTCCTTTCTTTTTCGAAGGCAACAAATAACTATTTCTTGACAGTACTTATACACCCAATTTATTGACAGTATACCTACACTCAGTTCATGTTTTACATCTACAAAAATCATCCTTGAATAAACTCAATTCATACTGTATAATCCAAAAAAAAAATCGTTCTCGAACCAACACATAAACTGCTTAATAAGCCAATTCCATTACCAACCCAAAAAGATCATATAACCAATGGATAATGCTAAGAAACAAAATTCTTCCTTTCACACCATGACAGTGATTGCGTTACAAAACACAACTAATTCTATCTAAACCTATGTGTAATGCTAAGAAAGGCAAGTCTTCGTTTCACAACTATCAGTACGTATTGGATGCACTCATATTTTCAGTGGATTTTAAACATAATAACACGGATTTAATGTTAAGAAAAATATGTACAGGATCCTATAAATGTCCCCATAATGAACAATACTTCACTTAGTCCAACTTGGGTAATTATAGAGTGAATATACTTAAAAATTGAAACTAAAATTGTTATGGGTTGTCCAGCGGATAGACGACGGTGCTGGTATACTAAGAGAAAAAGGTATAGCAAGGAGATAAACTGTTTTATTAGTTTTTTTTTTTTTGGTATTCCTCTATGCGAAAAAAGAAACTTAAACAAGAGTCTTACGTAGTTGTGTTGATAAGGTGTACCAATCTCTGCTTGTAAAAATGACTTTATGCAACCATATCAACTAGCACGTCTTGTTGAGCCCCCTGCTAAGTGACCAACTGAGATGATCAAAAAATGTATAAAAACTCCAAGCGGATTACTTGGTTATGCTTAGTGCAGAATAATAGTTATGGAGCAAAAAACCAGCAGCTATTGTAATGTTCTATGAAGTGTAGACTGTGATTTTTACAGAGTGCAACATTTATACACTGATTTCTCGTCAGTGTAGCGTATATAAACTGAATTTTCAGCAGTGCAGCATATACGCACTGCCAAATTATACCAAATGAAGCTGCAAAAACCTTCTACAATACTTATCTGGGAATAATACAGTACATTCATTATGGACTCCAGCAAACTCACTAAAAATGCATGAGAATGCAATACATGCATTACACACTCTCATCAAAACACACTAAAAATGCATGAGAATGCAGTACATACATTATGCACACCCATTAAAACACACTTCATACTAAACAAGATTACATAAACAAGAATATCGAAACACTTACATGTTTGCATTATATCGTCCCAAGAACTTCACCGGAGTTTGATCCTTCATAGAAAGGACGCAACCATCAAGAAATTCAGGAAATCCCGTTATACGCCACGGCCACCACGATCCATTCCTACGCCTAACCCGAACTAAACTACCAACAGACAAACAGTGGCAAAACTTTGAATAAAACAAAATCAAATGAACTAAAAAATCAACTGCATGTAAAGAAAAAGTGACGAATCCATGAATATAGACGAATTAAAGCACATATTCAGTACTACACATACGTACTAATGGATCAACCCAAAAACAAAAAAACAGTTTGTGTCAGTATTCCACATAATGATATAACTAAGAATAAAAACACTATGGATGAAACAACAACAAATGATATAACTAAGAATAAAACACAATCAAAAGCAGTTCGTATCAGTATGACACATATGTACTGCTGATTCATGAACTAAAAAACAAACCCCATGTAATGAATCTATCAAAAAAACATAATCGAGAGTCTTATTTTAGTATGAAAGATATGTACTTATGGATCAAACCACAACAAGTGATAAAACTAAGAATAAAACAAAATCAAAAGAAGTTCAAATTAGTATGCAACATATGTACTTCCGGATAATACCCGTGAAACAACAAACAAACATGATTTTGAGAAAATAAAGAAACGAAAATAACAAGATAATCAAATTGAAAGTTCAAATAAGCTAAAAAAAAACATAATCTAACCCAAAAAGATCGAATAATTACGATCAAGATGCATAAAAACAGTACGTCATATACGAACTGATGGTTAATAAACAACCAAAACTGAAACCAAACCTATAGATACATAGTAAACACGGAAAAATAGTACGTCATACACGTACTGATGGTTAATACACAAAATCAAACTGAAACTAAACCAAAAGACAACAAAAACAAAACTAAAAATATCAGATTTAGTAACGAAATGAACATAAAACATGATTTTATAACTAGATCTGAACTATTTTCATCAAAAACCACCAGTACATCATATACGTACTGATGATTAATATACAAAATCAAACTAAAAACAAATCAAAGACTAACAAAATGAAAATGAAATATCAGATCTAATTAAGCATGAAGACCGGAAAACATAATCAAACATCAACTAATTAATGATTAAATCAACTTACCAGAAGCTCCATATAAACAGAATCGATCTTGGATTCGTGAATCGATCAAGACCTTATAAAAATATTCATCACCAGAACTTTTCATGATACACAAACGAGAGAAGATGAAGAAAATGAATTGGATTTCATCAAAATCCAGTAGCAGCAGTGAGAGGAAATAGAAAAGAAAAAACAAATCTGGAAAACATAATCAATCCCTTGTTTATATATTTATTGCACTAAAGGTTAATTTGGGTATTATAAATATGTACACCAATAGTCTCGCACGTGTCTAGGATCTGGGAATAAAATTTTGGGTCCAATTTTTTTCTTCTCTAAAACTATGGACCTCTAGTTACTGGGCTTTAGTGGGTGGACCTGCCATTAACTAAGACTACCATAATAGTACCTATTGGTAATTCCTACTTCGGGAAATGGCTGGAACTTGGAAACATGAGGTAGTAATGGACCGGGATGGACTGGGCCTAGGCAATTCTATTAGGTCTTGGTCGGATTTCTATAACAGCAGCTGTTATATAAACAAAATGGGACAGAGAGAGGAGGAGGCCGGCTGTAGAGCCGGGAAGAAGAGAAAGAACAGTGGTCGGCGAGTGAGCCGCAATCAGAAGAACTAAAAAGAAGCTGCGGCTTCGGAGCCTGGAGAGATAAACAAAAGGAGGAGCGTCTATAGAGACACATAAAAAGGATTTCGGTTTGAAGTTTCATTTTCAATTTCGTTTCTGATTAGCTTGTGATTTTGTTTATTTTGTTTATGGCTTTTGAGAAAGCCATGCTTCACTAGATTTCTTGTAACTAGGATGTTTATGGTTGAAACTACTTGGGGTATTAGGCTATTTGAATTGATTAATTGAGAAAAAAAACCATTATGATTTGAATAGATTAATCTTTGAATGAAAAATTAGTTGTTCCTTCACCGGTTTTAAAACCTTTGTGCGTAATTGATGGTTCCACAAATATGTTTGTTCTTATTATTTGATAATCTATGCTTGGGTTAATGTCTTTGATGGGTTATGCTTAGAAAAGCCAGATAATATTTGTGAATCAATATTTTAGTTTCGTATAACTTTCTCGCTAACGCAATTTTATGGTGCATGCTTGGGTTTAGTCTTTTGATGTGCCATGCTTAGGGTGTCCCAGTGATATTTGCGACGCTATTACATATAATAGGTGATGTTGATAGAACGAAAAATAAACATATATTCATAATTATGTTTTGTTTCAGGATTTTAATAGAGATAGTAGTGGATACCATGAAACCCTGGTTACCGACTTTTCCATTGAATTCATTTTATTAGTTTAGTTTATTTCTTTGTTATTATTCTTTCAAAAATCCAAAAACGTCATTGTTAATTTATTAAGAATATTGATTATTGGTATTTCCACCGCTCCTCGTGGGAACGACCCGTACTTGCCTTTGTTTACATTGTAGATACCGTGCGATTGCGGTTATTACATATAGGCAATCCCGAAAGCCTATCACTTTTTCATAAATGAAACGGATGAATTGCTCAATCACTCAACATAAGTGAATTTCCATTAAAAATCCCTATCTCTCTTTTCAATTCTTCATCACCAGCAGAAATTTGCCCAATCACTCGGTATTATAATTGTTATTATTATTATAATTAAGTAAATAACACTATTATGCCTTAATCCTAATCACTTGATATTAATCCAATAGTAAATCAGTATCGGACGTAACTATTATCAAGTGAATATCAAGTTGTTGTATTGTCTCGACTATTGTCCATAGACGATCACACTTGGTATTGAACTTATAGGTAGGAACATATTGATTGTGGTGTATTTGGACACCCTCTTCATTTCACAAATGGATAATGCATCGAAGAAAGGGCGTGCTCAGGTCTAACTACTGGACCAGAGGAGGCAGAATGCATTGCTGCTAAGGAGGCTATTTTGTGGGCTTTAAAACTTAAAGAAACACAAAACATACTCTTTGTTGGTGATTGCAGGAACGTTATCGAGTCTTTTACTTTTTCGAAAATATATTAGGTTGGAGAGCTAAGAAAAATATGAATGTCAGTCATATTATGGTTGTTTTACAAACAGTTTTTCAGTGCGTCTTGGCAGGAAACATATCAATATGATTGATATCCTTACCAGAAGTATTAGGAAAGAGTCAGTAGTTTATTTTGAAATTCGTAATCTGTCACTTGATAACACAAAGAGCTTATTTGCTCAACTTTGTACTACGCACTGCCCAAAGTTTAGTTAAGGCAATATATGTTTTTTAACATAAAAAAAAAAAAATTATTTCTCTCACCTCATTAATTTACCTATTGAATTTTTTTTTCTACAACAGGGACTTGCTAAAATTCAAAACTTAAAAGAATGATGCCCAACTGGGTTACACGGACGCTCCATTTCTTGAGCCGTGTCGGAGTCCGAATTGCGTCGGACACAGGATGCGCGTGGGACGCTGACACGACGCGTGTCCGACGCATCAATTTGCGCGTCATGTGCGCGTCTGGTTTGGACGCACCGACGACGCGTGTCCGACGCAAGTATTAAGATATGGTCAAGATATTATATATCTTGACATTATTGTCTTGATATTTGGTTGTAATTGCATATATATTTCTTGTTGTATATACCTTAGATATTGTTAGGTGTATCTTTTATTTGTCTTATCTAGTTGTGAAAATTTGTATAAATCAGGCCATTACCTATTAATGAATACACAGAGAATTATTCTCATAACTACATTAGAATATCTATGCTCATGTTTATCATAATCATTCTAAAATGAAAAGATATACTTCATCATCATCAATCACAAAAATTTGCTGGTAATAATTATGGGTACCTTCCAGTTAAACTATCTCTACTTTCTCTCTGCCAGAGGCTTCACAATCGCTATTCAAGTTATAGATCAATACTTATTAGACTCATATTGTTCGCCGGGGAATTACAAAGACAATAGCCCGTTTGAGAAAAATCACCATGAGACTCTGGCTCTGCTTTCATCCAACATCAAACTCAATAAAACATTATATAATAACAGTATAGGTCAAAGCTTAGATAGAGTTTATGGTATGTTACTTCGTAAAGGAGGCCTTACAGATGAAGATTGTAAATATTGTGCTGATATTTCTACTAGAGATGCCACTCAATGTTGTCCAAATGGGAAAGAATATATCGTATGGTATACAAATTGTATGTTAAGATACTCAAACAGATCAATCTTCTCTGTCATGGAACTGGAGACAACTACATATCTTCCAACCACAAGCTATAGAGTAAACACTGTATTTAATGAGTTAATAAACAAATTTACGAATAACCTTGTACCAATAGTTGCATCTAATGGCACTGGTGCTTCTTCTAGTATAAAGTTTGCAAAGGGAGATGTAAATTATACAGGTTTAAATTTTCAAGAGATAGTTCAATGTACTCCATATCTGTCAGGAAGTGACTGTAATAGATGCTTATCAAGTGCACTTAATGGTCGTCGTTATCCGAATATGTTTCTCACACTAAGTCGGGGAGTTCTTAAACCCAGTTGTTATGCGAGGTTTGAGAATTCTATTACAACGGTTAACGGTAAGCATATTTCTATTTTCATATTTAAGTTTTATTCAATAGACTCAAAGTCCATGTCTTGAAGTTATTTAATTGGTTAAAGATTTTAACAACATGAGCTAAGCTAAGAGGTCTTTACTGTTTGGAACCGTATTCCATCAAATACAAGTGAGGTTGGAAATAAGCCAGGCGTGAGTCATATGCAGCATGCCGCCGCTTACAACTCTACGCCATACCCGTAAAAAAAGCAATGAGCCTTTCCTCGAGTCCCTCCTCCCTCCTTTTCTAAAATCTTTCAAAAAAAAAACGAAACACTTTTTCATAAATGAAACGGATGAATTGCTCAATCACTCAACATAAGTGAATTTCCATCAAAAATTCATATCTCTCTTTTCAATTCTTCATCACCAGCAGAAATTTTCCCAATCACTCGGCATTATAATTGTTATTATTATTATAATTAAGTAAATAACACTATTATGCGTTAATCCTAATCACTTGATATTAATCCAATAGTAAATCGGTATCGGATGTAACTATTATCAAGTGAATATCAAGTTGTTGTATTGTCTCGACTATTGTCCATAGACGACCACACTTGGTATTGGACTTATAGGTTGGAACAGATTGGTTGTGGTGTATTTGGACACTCTCGTCATTTCACAAATGGAGAATGCATCGAAGCAAGGGCGTGCTCAGGTCTAACTACTGGACCAGAGGAGGCAGAATGCATTGATGCTAAGGAGGCTGTTTTGTGGGATTTAAAACTTAAAGAAACACAAAATATTATCTTTGTTGGTGATTGCAGGAACGTTATGGAGTCTTTTACTTCTTTCTAAAATACATTAGGTTGGAGAGCTAAGAAAAGTATGAATGTCAGTCATTTTATGGTTGTTTTACAAATAGTTTTTCAGTGTGACTTGGAAGGCAACATATCGATATGATTGATATCCTTACCAAAAGTATTAAGAAAGAGTCAGTAGTTTATTTTGATACTCGTAATGTCACTTGATAACACAAAGATCTTTTTTGCTCAACTTTGTACTAGGCAGTGCCCAAAGTATAGTTAAGGCAATATATGTTTTTTAACAACAAAAAAAAAAATTTGTTTCTCTCACCTCACTAATTTTACCTATTGAATTATTTTTCTACAACAGGGACTTGCTAAAAGTCAAAACTTAAAAGAAGGATGCCCAACTGGGTTGCACGGACGCTCCATTTCTTGAGTTGTGTCCGCGTCCGACTTGCGTCGGACACGGGATGTGTGTGGGACGCTGACACGACGCGTGTCCATCGCATCAATTTGCGCGTCCTGTGCGCGTCTGGTTTGGACGCACCAACGACGCGTGTCCGACGCAAGTATTAAGATATTGTCTTGATATTATATATCTTGACATTATTGTCTTGATATTTGGTTGTAACTGCATGTATATTTCTTGTTGCATATACCTTAGATATTGTTAGGTGTTTCTTTTATTTTCCTTATCTACTTGTGTAAAGTTGTATAAATCATGCCATTTCTTATCAATGAATACACAGAGAACTATTCTTAAAACTACATTAGAATATCTATGCTCATGTTTATCATAATCATTCTAAAATGAAAAGATATACTTCATCATTATCAATCACAAAAATTTGCTGGTAATAATTATGGGTACCTTCCAGTTAAACTATCCCTACTTTGTCTCTGTCATAGGCTTCATAATCTATATTCAAGTTATAGATCAATACTTATTAGACTCATATTGTTCACCGGGGAATTACAAAGCCAATTGCCTGTTTGAGAAAAATCTCCATGAGACTATGGCTCTGCTTTCATCCAACATCAAACCCAATAAAACATTATATAATAACAGTATAGGTCAAAGCTTAGATAGAGTTTATAGTATGTTACTTCTTAAAGGAGGCTTTACAGATGAAGATTGTAAACATTGTGCTGATATTTCTACTAGAGATGCCACTCAATGTTGTCCAAATGGGAAAGAATATATTGTATGGTATACAAATTGTATGTTATACAAATTGTATGTTAAGATACTCAAACAGATCAATCTTCTCTGTCATGGAACTGGAGCCAACTATATATCTTCCAACCACAAGCTATAGAGTAAACACTGTATTTTATGAGTTAATAAACGAGTTAACGAATAAAATTGTAGCAATAGTTGCATCTAATGGCACTGGTTCTTCTTATAGTATAAGGTTTGCAAAGGGAGATGTAAATTATACAGGTCTAAATTTTCAAGAGCTAGTTCAATGTACTCCAGATCTGTCAGGAAGTGACTGTAATAGATGCTTATCAAGTGCACTTGATGGTCGTCATTATCCGAATATGTTTCAGACACTAAGTCAGGGAGTTCTTAAACCCAGTTGTTATGCGAGGTTTGAGAATTCTATTACAACATGATAACGGTAATTATATTTCTATTTTCATATTTAAGTTTTATTCAACAGACTCAAAGTCCATGTCTTGAAGTTATTTAATTGGTTAGAGATTTTAACAACATGATCTAAGCTAAGAGGTCTTTACTGTTTGGAATCAAATTCCATCAAATGCAAGTGAGGTTGGAAATAATCCAGGCATGAGTCATATGGATCCTGCCGCCGCTTACAACCCTATGCCATACCCGTACTAAAAAGCAATGAGCCTTTCCTCGAGTCCCTCCTCCCTCCCTCTCTAAAATATTTCAAAAATCCCTAACACTTTTTCATAAATGAAACGGATGAATTGCTCAATCACTCAACATAATTGAATTTCCATCAAAAATCCGTATCTCTGTTTTCAATTCTTCATCACCAGCAGAAATTTGCCCAATCACTTGGCATTATAATTGTTATTATTATTATAATTAAGTAAATAACACTATTATGCGTTAATCCGAATCACTTGATATTAATCCAATAGCAAATCGGTATCGGACGTAATTATTATCAAGTGAATATCAAGTTGTTGTATTGTCTCGACTATTGTCCATATGGTGTATTTGGACACCCTCGTCATTTCACAAATGGAGAATGCATCGAAGCAAGGGCGTGCTCAGGTCTAACTACTGGACCAGAGGAGGTAGAATGCATTGCTGCTAATGAGGCTATTTTGTGGGCTTTAAAACTTAAAGAAACACAAAACATCCTCTTTGTTGGTGATTGCAGAAACGTTATAGAGTCTTTTACTTCTTTCGAAAATACATTAGGTTGGAGAGCTGTGAAAAGTATGAATGTCAGTCATTTTATGGTTGTTTTACAAACAGTTTTTCAGTGTGTCTTGGCAGGCAACATATCGGTATTATTGATATCCTTACCAAAAGTATTAGGAAAGAGTCGGTAGTTTATTTTGATACTCGTAATCTATCACTTGATAACACAAAGAGATTCTTTGCTCAACTTTGTACTAGGCACTGCCCAAAGTTTAGTTAAGGCAGTATATGTTTTTTAACATCAAAAAAAAAAAAAATTGTTTCTCTCACCTCACTAATTTTACCTATTGAATTTTTTTTTCTACAACAGGGACTTGCTAAAAGTCAAAACTTAAAAGAAGGATACCCAACTGGGTTGCACCGACGCTCCATTTCTTGAGCCGTGTCTGCGTCCGACTTCCGTCGGACACGAGATGCGCGTGGGAAGCTGACACGACTCATGTCCGACGCATCAATTTGCGCGTCATGTGCGCGTCTGGTTTGGACGCACCGACGATGCGTGTCCGACGCATTTGTTTCTTCATTTTCATTTAAACTTCTTCCTTTATTTTACTATTATTAACCAAATGAAGAAAGACAAACATCTAGATCAATAATTTAGGTTTTTATTAGGGTTTTGTAATTGGAAATGACATCATGTATACCCTTAGTTGGGCATGTGTTATTCTAATAGTGCATTTTGATTGTACCATGTGTTTAATAGTGATTGATTATTTGACCTTCTCCGTGTATAAATAAACGATATCTTCTTTTCTTTTGATATTTATACACATGTAGCACCATTTTCTAATTTTTATGATCGAAATATTTGACTTTTCTGGATAAATACATGATTATATATATAAATAAAACAAAACTAGTCATAAAAACCCAAGGTGACCAAAGTTGTGGTACAAAAACCCCACTCAAATGTTGGGATTCATTAAAACTCCACCTTAAACTAAATTGATACAAAACCTCCAAATTTTAAAAAATTGAGACAAAAACCCCAAATTTTAAAATTGGTTTCATCAATTTTTATGATGAAACCAAAAATTGGTTTCGTCAAACTCTACGAGGTTTCATCAAATTTTATGTTGAAACCAAATTTTGATTTCATCAAAAATTTTGGGATTTTTGTGTTACTTTTGTTTTTTTGTGGTTTTTGTGTTACTTTTGTTTTGGCGTGTTTTTTGTGGATGGATAGTGACACTTTCGGGTTATAACTCGTGGACCGTAAATAAAATATGTATATACGTGTCTGCGTCCTAGTTTTTGAGAATTTCATAGTGTCCGCGCGTCCCAGATGCCCAAGAAAGAAAACTCAAGCCTAAACCCACACCAGAACTAACAAATCCTAGTATTGTACTTCTTCTTGGCGGGGGTCTTTCCAGGCCAGCTTAGCCCGCTGCTTGTCAGATTTTGGAGACCTGTGCTCATCAACATTGTGTCCCAACAATGTTCACCTCATTTTCTTTCCCTCCATGAGAGACACAACGCCAAGCAGGTTAGAAAAGCTCATAACGCCATCTCTTCAACATCTGCTTCAAAATCAGGTTCCTCTTCCTCCCTAGAACTTCACCAGACACCAGCTGTAGAATTTGAATGAGGTATGTAATTCTTATCATTCATTTATACTTGCAGAATTGAGTTCAGCTTTGATGGAGTATGCAAAACAACAAATTTAGGGTCTAAGGTTCATGTTTGTATTTGGGAATTTGATTTGCAGAAACAGCACTTTAAATTTCAGATTTGGGATGATCATCTATGTGTTTGTTAAATGGCCTGATTGATTTAATTATCGATATCTGTCGCTTATGTTAGTGCCTGCGCGAATGATTAAGCTTTAGTATCACTTACATGGTGCAGGTTTTCATTCTTTCATATTTTGTATATTGACCTATTCCGTTTTCTTGTAAACTTAGATAAGCTAGTTGCTTCTTTTTCACTTAATACTTCAGGATCCACTAAATTTCATGTCCATACTTCTTTTGATCATTTCGTTGTTTTGACATTCAAGATTATCCAATGCTGTTTAGGAACTAGGAATATGAATCAAAGAGGCTGAGGTTCCGTCAAGAAAACGAACTCAAGTATTTTTACCACATGTTTTGGCCTTAATGAACAATCAGTAATTCAAGACATCTGTTAGGTGAGAGTGTTTTTGCAAGTCAAATCATTGGTCCACCATCGCTGTCCATCATTTGAAATGTTGAATTTTCAACTTATCTGAATTTGACTTGCCTTTTATAATCATTCTAATGTTGAATCTTCAAAGGAGTAATCATTCTAAAATGAAAAAATATACTTCATCATTATCAATCACTCTGCAAGGAATAATTATGGGTAACTTCTGGTTAAACTATCTCTACTTTCTTTCTGTCATAAATTTCACAATCTCTGTTCAAGTTACAGCTCAATACTTATTAGACTCATATTGTTCACCGTGTAATTACGAAGACAATAGCCCGTTTGAGAGAAATCTCCATGAGACACTAGCTCTGCTTTCATCTAACATCAAACCCAATAAGACATTCTACAATAACAGTATAGGTCAAAGCTTAGACAGAGTTTATGGTATGTTACTCTGTACAGGAGGTCTTACAGATGAAGATTGTAAAGGTTGTGCTGATATTTCAACTAGAGACGCCACTCAATATTGTCCAAACGGTAAAGAATATATTGCATGGTATAATGATTGTATGTTAAGATACTCGAACAGATCAATCTTCTCTGTCATGGAACTGGAGCCAACTATATATCTTCCAACCACAAGCTATAGAGTAAACACTGGATTTAATGAGTTAATAAACGAATTAACGAATAACCTTGTAGCAAGAGCTTCATCTAATGGCACTGGCAATTCTTCTAGTATAAAGTTTGCAAAGGGAGATGTAAATTATACAGGTTTAAAATTTCAAGGGTTAGTTCAATGTACTCCAGATCTATTAGGAAGTGACTGTAATAGATGCTTATCAAGTGCACTTGCTGGTCGTCGTTATCCGAATATGTTTCTGACACTAGGTCGGGGAGTTCTTAAACCCAGTTGTTACGTGAGGTTTGAGAATTCAATTACAACTGATAACTGTAAGCATATTTCTATTTTCATATTTAAGTTTTTATTCAACAGATTCAAAGTCCATGTCTTGAAGTTATTTAATTGGTTAGAGATTTTAACAACATGAGCTAAGCTAAGAGGTGATTACTGCGTGCAGGGATAGACAAGCCTGTTTTTATTGTAGTCCCAATTGTTTCACTAGTTGCAGTTATACTCATCTTGGTCATCATCATTTACTTCTGCAAACGGAAATGGAGAATAAAGGAGAAATTTTATGGCAAGTATCTAACATATTATCTACTTCAGTTCAGCTTAGCTAAGATACATGAAAAACAAAATATTCTCTCTAAGTATTGCATTATTCTTGGTGTAAAAGTATAAAACATGGATAGATTTTGTGTCTTCTGGTGATGCAAATAATCTCTGTTGCATAGTTTCAACTACGCAAAACTTTCATCCTTTCTCAGTTGTTTCTATTGTTTTGATTTCAAAACAAATTGCAGCAAAGACAGTGGATGGTACTTTGGCAGCATTTACATACCGAGAGTTACAGACTTCGACGAATGACTTTGCGCAGAAGTTGGGTGGTGGTGGTTTTGGTTCTGTCTTCAAAGGGGTTTTACCAGACTCAAGTGACATAGCTGTAAAGAAACTTGAAGGTGTCAGTCAAGGTGACAAGCAATTTCGTTCAGAGGTGAGCACTATCGGTATAATTCAGCATGTAAATCTTGTTCGCTTACGTGGGTTTTGCTCTGAAGGAGCAAGAAAGTTAGTGGTTTATGATTTCATGCCAAATGGATCTTTGGATTCTCACCTTTTCCATCAGAAGAGTGCTGAGGTTTTAGATTGGAAGACTAGATATCAAATAGCACTAGGAACTGCAAGAGGATTGGCTTATCTCCATGAAAAATGCAGGGATTGTATCATACATTGTGATATTAAGCCTGAAAATATCCTTTTGGATGCTGATTACTGTCCTAAAGTTGCAGATTTCGGTCTGGCAAAACTTTTCGGTCGAGGATTCAGTCAGGTTCTAACCACCATGAGGGGAACTAGAGGCTACCTTGCACCAGAATGGATTTCAGGAGTGGCCATAACTCCGAAAGTTGATGTCTACAGCTATGGTAAGATGCTGTTTGAAATTATCTCGGGGAAGAGGAACACAGGCCATTTCAGTAATGATGATAAGATTAGCTATTTTCCTGCTTGGGCAGCAACCAAAATTAACGAAGGCGAAGATATCATTTGCCTAGTGGATAACAGGTTGGAAGGTAATGCTGATCCTCTAGAGCTGACTAGGGCTTGTAGAGTTGCTTGCTGGTGCATTCAAGATGATGAAACTCATAGGCCTTCCATGGGTCAGGTAGTTCAGATACTTGAAGGGATTTTGGAGGTGAACCGGCCTCCTATTCCAAAGTCACTTCACTTGCTTGTGGGAAACCAGGATAATATGTTTTCTTTCTTAGATTCCTCAAATGACAGTTCAGAAGCACGAGTCTACACGACATCATCAATGTCATATTGATTATTACATATTTTTTGATATTGGTGTAAGTTGATCCGTAAATGTATACGACTAAATTAATGAACAATCAATAGCGTAAGTGACACATTAGCCTTCTAATGAAGTTACTTAAGACGTAGTCTGGACTACAATGAGGTGGTGGAGATCTTGAGGATTTAAGATGTGAAGATTGGGCGGTTTTCTTTTACTAACTTTTGGGAACATTCTATTTCTAAGCAAATTATACTGAAAACTCAAGCTACTTCCCGTTTATCTAACTCTTGTTGCATCTTCCCTAGTCCTGATTCCAGAATCCCATGTTCCCCGCTGTCTACCAAAAACTAAATCCCCCTTTTTAAAAAGATATTTTGGATGAATAGAAAGGTCTTTTGGAAGCTGCCAAAAATCAAACAAGATTAGAAACATGTCCCCCACAAATATTAACATTATATTCATTGTGATCAGTACTTGTAAATTTGTTATATGATCTTACTCAAAATTTAAGTATGAGAAACAGGATCTTTCTCCAAGTGCCCAACCCGGAGAAAATTCTTGGTACCACGGTTAATGTGGCTACCCCGTTCGGTTCGACTGCTCTCAGCAAACTTGATACTATTCAAATGCAATCCCTTTGTTTTCTCGTCTTCGGTCCATTCGGATCCGTAGTAATATTCTTCGTTGAATGTGGCTGCATCTTTTGATGGAGGCAAAAGCATACTACCCCATTGAGGAAAATGTACTAGTGCCACAGGAAGTGTGCAAGCTACTGTCATGATCCCCATGAGTGTTATGCCTGTGGAAGTTGTGTATTTTGATCTTGTGAAAAACAAGTATTGAGTTAACACCGAACCAAAATTGCCTCCTGCGCCAATTAGACCAGAAATCACACCTAAAGATCGCCGAGAAATGAATGGAATTATACCAAATATAGCTCCACATGCAGTTTGAACACATAAGGAGAACAAGATCAGAGCCAAGACTGCAACTGGAAGTGAATTGGAAAGGCCTAGCCAAATGCAGAATAAACCTCCCATTGTCTGGAGGATCCATAGGTTCCATAATCGAGCCCTCATTCCATATCTACGTGCACCCAAGTCCGAGAGGTAACCACCAAATGGGCGAGAAACAATGTTTGCCATGCCTAATGCAGCTATCATACCAGCTACATGGAGATTAAGATCGAACTTATCGTAGAAGTATTCGGCGATAATATTATCGGTGGTTAGTTCTACACCCAGGGAAAATCCATAAAGAAGGACAAAGATCCATGTCCTATAGTTCTTAACAGCATACCACACAACCTAATGAACCAATCAAAAATTGATTAAGACAACTAACAAAAATCTAATCATAGATTGTACAAAGATCAACTGAATCTAGTAAACTGACCTTGGAGAGGTTGTCCTTGCCGACATCACCCTTCTTTTGTAAGCAACTCAAGTTTCCATCAGGCAGATCTTGGCCAAGTATCAAAATTGAAAGCCCTGCAATGATATGCATCCAGCCAGGGATGAAGAATGCAATACGCCAAGCCGTGAAGGAAGTTGAACCAAATTTCTTAATCAACACGTATAGCAAAGGCATTAAGAGTTGAGTTGCACCACCTCCCACATTTCCCCATCCGGCTGACATACCATTCACTAAGCCAACGACATTAACATTGAACATAGTACTCATCCAGTAATGACTTGAAACGAATGTAGCCAGCGAAAACCCTATCATGAATCGGCAAGCAACATATCCACCAGGAGACGAAACCGAAGCCATGCAAAACACAGCCGGTGCAGAAAGCATCATAAAAAATGCACAACCATATCTTGGTCCTAACAAGTCACAAACAGCTCCCATGATAAGCTTAGAAAATACACTACCAGATACAGAAGCAATACTTGCATTACTTACATCGGTTTTGTTCAAATCTAGATTATCGCGTATAATCGGAACAAGAGGAGCAGCAGCGAATGTTGATACAAAACAAGTGAATAAAGAAATCCAAGAAAGATGAAAGGTTCTCATATGTGGATTTGCAAAGGAGAATAGTTTCACGACTTTGGCTTTATGTTCAGAGTTTACGGGTAGATCGAATTTCGCCCTTCTTTGGATCAATGATGTAGCTTGTTGAGAGTGAGGTGAGACTGTATAGCCGAAGGACTGCTTACTAGCAATGCCATTGTCGTTGTCATTACTGATCAACCGATTGTCCATGGTTATTTCTGATGTGGAACTCCCTGCTTTATGGTCATCCGCCATTAACAATGAAATCAAAGATGAGTTGAGATTAATTTTGGTGGTTTTTTTATTTAATTTGTACTGCTTAGTGCTTTTTGAGTGGCATTGAGAAGATGAGATCATGGGAATTTTAACACGCTCGGGATTGTGCATGCCAGAAAGAGTGCTTTAAGATTCGGCAACATTCCTTGATAATAGTAGTAATTTATATTTCTGAGTTAACGTGAAATAAACTCGCAAAAAGATGTGCAATGTTCATGGCTCTCCTAGAAAACGACCAAAAAGAAAATTGTGCAACCACGGAAGAAAAATTAATCAGAGCTTTGATGTGTCACTTCTGTTTTCTTACTGTACACTAGTATTTTAAAATGTTCAAAAACCAGATAAAAAATCACGTGTGAGCAAAACAAAAAAACATCAACACAAATAGCCTTTTTTTTCTTATTGGTAAAAAATTTGGTACTAACAAGTTTTGAACTCAGATAAATTAGCACGCCCCAAAATGAATCGTCCCATGATGGGCCTCACTTCGTTAGGAACCAAATTCCATCAATACAAGTGAGGTTGGAATTAAAGAACGATTTTTTGGGCATCACTGTTTTTTTGTGGGGAGCATGATTTATTTAGGCCACCTTCCTATAATTATAAGAAGTGTCCTAAAAGGTGGAGATGACTAGTTTACCCTTTAACCTAATTAAAATTATAACTAATCTACAACTTCTTCTTCCTCTATTCAACAATTTTTCTTCTTCTCTTCTTCATTAATTTATGATCATCTAAACCTGATCATATACAAATCTAATCAAAATCATCAAATTTTCATCGTCGTCGATTCATTGAATTTTCATCGTCGATTAACCAATCTTTTGTAACCTAACCCGTCCATAAGTATTTTCCCACAAACCCATTACTTCTAATTCGTTTTTGATTGAAAATTTGAGCAGTAGTTATCGAAATAGGTTGAACATGGAGGTTACAGTAGTAAGTTCGGTTAGGGTAATTTTGAAAAAGCCCCTAGTTTTACAACCGAACCTTTAAAGATGAAGAACACGAAGAACACTTCGGCTAAGAATGTTCTTTTGTTCCTAATCGAAATTATAGGAACCGAAACAATCCCTAAATAGTCCAAATAATTTTCCTACCGTCGGTCGGGAAAATTAAATGTTGTCGCCCCAATAAAAGATAATAGATCCATATCTTTTAGACGACTCCTCGATCATCGCCTGATAATCCATGGGAGTGGACGCCAAACCACAAACATCATTCCTTTTATCATAATATTCTTATATGTCGACCACACTCAACATTTTATATCGCCAAAAATAGCAGACACCAATAACCACACACGCCGTTAAACTGTTACACTGAAATATTTAAACCCCATAGAGGCACCCCAACTTTCCTACCCATGACTTGGGAGAGACCAAGCCAGGCCTATCAAACTACAAACGAAAATATAATGGCAAGTAAGGTGCACTGTATATCTCTAGCACTCAAAAAATAGTATAACAGACATGTCACAACCCCACCCACTGCTACAAATATATTCCTACCAATAGGATCCTATTATCACTGGCCAATCGGTAATCTTGTAGGTATTAAATCCATCTTACATCGTGAATTAAATATCCATTTAGATGTGTACAGTTCGTATAGAAAATGAACTTCAACAGTGTCTACCAAATATCGCACAATGGTCAAAGATAACATCATTTAGGCAAGCGTAATCAAATACAAAGTTATTGGCTACCAACACCTATGTATACCAGCATAGTTAATGGGAAACACTTATGTACACCAGTATCTAAATACACTAGAAGTAACTAAGTCTAGCTTTTTAGCTCAACCGATCCGGGATCCAGCATGATTGAAACATCACCAACATGTTGATTAGTACACAGCAAAAATAATACATCAAAAGTTGCGACTAAAACTCCTAATTTTAAATCCTTCTTCTTTCTCTTTTAGCAGGGAAGCTAGGGTTCCATAAAACTTTTAGGACTTGCTAGACTAGACAAAAAAGAGCATAAGAGTTAGAAAACCTACCTGTTTTGCAGCGGAATCCCCATCTAGTATCAATCTTCCGCATCAAACAATCTTCCTTCTTCTTGCAACTGTCTCTTTCACATAGCTAGGGTTCCCAAAAACGACAGCTATTTTTATTTTAAGCTTAAAGAATAAAAACGAAAACCCTAGTCTTTATTTTGTGTCCAAAAAAAATATATGCGTTTCTTTCCAAGTCTAATACTATACAAAATCACCATTTTGCTAAATTATGGATCTAGCTGCTAAGGAGATGGGATGAATAAGCCCAAAAATAGATTTACTACTTATTTACGCCTATTTATGGTCAGGGGTTCGCTTACAACCCTATGCCATACCCCAATACCAAAAAGCAATGAGCCTTTCCTTGAATCCCTCCCTCTCTAAAATCTTTCAAAAAACCCTAACACTTTTTCATAAACGAAATGGATGAATTGCTCAATCACTCAGCATTTAGGTATTTGAGTAAGTGAATTTTCATCTAAAAACCCTATCTCTCTTTTCAATTCTTTATCACCGCCAGAAATTTGATTATGAGTATGGAGAAGAAGTTGAAGAACGAAACGGGTGCCAGTGGTGGTGATTCCAAACAAGTATTGATGAGTAATTCTTCTTCTCTTACACTTCCTCATGATACTATTCTATATGATATACTTACTAGAACGCCCATTGATAGTTTAATGAAATTTAGATGTGTATGCAAATCATGGTCTAATTCAATCATTCATGATCCTGTTTTTATCAATTTGCATTTACTTCGAAGCCCTAAGAAACTTGGATTCATCTGTTTTCCTTCGAATTTTAAAGAAATTGTGTTTTTGACTGAACCTCCCGAAGTAGTTGATATTGAAAAAGAAATTGCTCGTCATGAGGACAAAAAAGAAGACGAGGATGAGAATGATGATGATGAGGACGAGGATGAGAATGATGACGATGAGGAGGATGATGATGATGATGGTGATGAAGAGGATGAGGAAGAGGGAAAGGAGGAGGAGGAATCAATTGATTATTTGGAGGAAGAAGTTTTTCCGTTTCGGAAAAGAAACTGGATTAGTCTATAAATGCCTTAAGATTCAACACTCTTTAAATGGTTTAGTACTACTATCATCTTTCCAAGAGGACATACCTAGTCTCCATGTTTACAATCCAGTTACAGGTGATTTGATTAATCTTCCAGTACCTGACGATATTATTTATAACGATTGTCTTTATAATAATGGTTTTGTCGTTAATCTAGCATATGATTCAGTCATGGAAAAGTATAAGGTGGTTCTCTGCTGTTGTGATGGTGGAAACAGGATAAAGGAGTACTTATGTAGGGTTATTACTCTTGGCGTTGAAGGTGGTGATCCATGGAGACCTGTCGTTCTTCCGAAAGAGTGTCATTTGCCAGATGTTGCTAGTTGGAAAACGGTGTTCGCATATGGTTCTTTGCATTGGTTGGCTAATGTTCTGGGTAAACCACATTTGGATGAGAGTGAGGTTGATGAGGATGCATGGGATCAAAGGGAAATAGTTAGTTTTGATGTTAGTAGTGAAAGATTCCACACGATACAATTCCCAAAGGGAGCTTCAGAAAAATGTACTACTATACATGAGATGGAAGGATCACTCTGCTACATTGATCATATCTCAGACAATGAATTGAGTTTATGGGTTTTGAAGAAGGATACCCAACAGCAACAATATGAATGGACAGAGAAGTGCAGTTTTCATGTACCAGGAATCTTGGGTCGTTTCTGGTGGGATCGTGGTATTGCAATTGTTACATATCCTAGACTTAAAATGATATACGCGCCAGCTTGGATGGGTGATGAAGACCATGCCGACATGTATTGGAATTTCCACTGCTATGATGTGCAATCAAAACAGTTAGAGACTATGTTTGAGGCAAGTGAAATGAGGGTTTTCTTGCATGTGAACAGCTTGGCATACTTTTAATCCACTTTTTTTGGTACTAATCAAGAGAATTTTACTGCTATGTTTTTAGTTTTGCAACTTTTGATATAGGTAGGTTTTTGTTTTCTCTCTTATATTACTGCATTGACGTCTTCATTCAGACATGATGTGTTTACCAATTTCTTAGACTGAACATAGATTTATTTTTCTTTAAACATTTCATTTTTGCTTCTTCATTTTCATGGTTCTCCTAATCATGTTTTTGGTTTGAATCAAGATTATATTATGCTGTGTATCAATGTACCAAAGAGTTTGAGATTCCTTGTCAGAAAAGAACCGTGTTACAGTGATGTTGTATGGCCTGGAAGAATTGTACTTATGCAGGGATAAACCAGAATGTTGTTATCGTAGTCCTAGGCTCCTAGCCGCACTTATACTCATCCGCATCATGGTGTCAGCATCATATGCTTCCACAATCTGGAAATGGAGAACACGGGTGAAACTTGATTATAAGAAGCCTGTACATAATCTACTTCAACTCCGCTTCTGGGTAGCTAAGTTTTTTATTTGGTACAAAGTTATAAAAAGACATGAATTCATTTATTTGGTAAGATATGGGAAGTCTTGGCGTAAACTATGCATAAGATGCTGTGGTTTGTCTGAAGATCTGCATTGGTGTCTACATATCATTAGACAGTGATATAATTGTTTGTTTTTGTAGAGGGGATTCTGGACTTCCCTTTTACCTTTATTTTCTAAATAACAAAATAATGCACATTCCATTATGCATTTAAGTGTGGTATACATCCTGAAGCTCTCTTTTTCAAAGATGAATTTTATATCCATGAATGCAACTGGCAAAATAATACAGAGAAAAGTTTGCTTTTGCTGCGATTTTCTCTTAAACGTTATCAGTTGTACCGCACTGAGATATTTCCTGTCTCGATATTAGGTGTTCGCTTCTCTAATTGTAAAGTGATAGAATATGGTTGGCCACCGTGAATAGACATTGATATGGTGATCTATATTCTGTTCTTATTTTTGCAGTTCGAGGCTTTTGCACTTTCTGGTACTGATGTGATGTTAGTATTTGGTAGTATGGTATTTAATTAATTTTGAAACAGGTTGCATTACAGTTTTTGCTGGAAAATTGAATTCCACATCTTGTCTTCTTTATGACAGCAAGTGATCCTGTTATCAGGTTTTAAGCATAGAAGAAACATATGTTGGCAGAGGATTATCCTTGGCACATGGGAGTTACTGAAGCTGGTGAAGGTGAAGATGCACAGATGAAATCTGCAATTTGTATGGGAACCCTTCTACAGGTACTCATAAGCTTTCTTATTACATTATTATTTTCTCCCATTGTACAATATTCTTAAGATAGCATCTTGTTGGCTTCTAATATGTTAAACACAAAAGATCTTACTAGGATAGAAAATGATAGTCTTTTATGCTGAACTGAAGACTAATGAACTCTGTTTCGTTTGCAGGATGGTTTGGGGGATACATCAGGGTTTCCGTCACAGAACAAAAGCACCAGAGGAAGAGATAAGTCCTTGCAGAAGACTGACAAATCTTTTTATGGAATTATAAAGCATCAAATCTTCAGTAAGAGAGTGATGTCCCTTGTTGTTCTTGAGGCACCTCATATGTTGGTTGTGTTCTTGGGGAATGTGTTTTCTTCCTCATTTACATTTGATCTTTTTGACATACTCAGAACTTCAATCCATAATATCCTCTTACACACAGTGATGAGGTCGATAATAGAGGTGTCCTGCATCCTGATGGCCCTGTTCTAATGTCTGTGTCCCTGGATCAGTTGTAAAAATTTCTAGCGGTCAAGCCATGTCAGATTGTTATCTGTATCAGTATTGCCTGTACGTACTGTACCTCAAGAGAGCAACTTTCATAACCAAAATCTCGTAAAGGATTATGTCCTAGCGTACTGGAAAACAGTTGACTTACCTCTGGTTATTATTAGAGCAGAAGCCATATAACATGTTTTTTTTATAACCACGTATAACCCCCGGTATCCGCAGGTCGCAGCAATCGTCCTAATTCGTGAATCAGTTGTCCTAAAACTGCATTGTACTCTAGGATTTATTTTTTCTTCGATGAAGACTTTAATTGAGACTCTTTTTCCTTTTATGTCTTCATAATCCTGCCATGCCATCTCATATTTGTCAATTATGCAATATGTTTTTCTTCCTAGCTAATTTGGGCCTAGTGCATTTATTTTGGGCATGCTACTAGATGACAAAAAAAGATCATTAAAAATAATTTTTACACCACCCCTTATCCAACAATTATCTAATTACCTATTTTATTTCTGATTAATTAGTATTAGTTAATCGTATTAAGTGTTAATTATGTTTTAGATGTTAGATCAATCAATGTTAAAGAATTTTCCAAAACATCAAACAACTTAAATTTTTTTATTTTTCTTTCCCTTAAACAGTACCCAGAATCGGTTTACGTTCATGCACTCGTAAAACGATTCTGGGTTGGTGTTTCCAAAATTAACAGAGGACTTTCATAGTCGATTGACGTTGGTATATATATAATCCGATTACCAAAATTGGGGTTTTCTTTGACATATATAAACCGATTGATGTCTTTCATAAGAATTTTTATTTCATTCATTTCATTATCGTAGGAATCACGGATGCATTTAGCACATGCATCAAGCCTTTAAACCCCTGGGCGACCCTAGTGGACGAGTTATATTCTCGTGAGGGTTTACATAGAGATCTACCCACAAAACCTACACAAAAACTTCTAAAACCATCAATCTTCGTCGGAGGAATCCGAGTCCGATTCACCCACCATCATCATCTCCGGGGCATATTCCAGAATTTTGGATACGATGAAGTGATAGCTTGCATCGAACGTGAATGCTTTCCCCTTTTCCTCCAAGTAGCGCGCTTTCACGACTTGGTGCTACAAAAACAAAACACAAACTTATTTTGTTAGTGGTGTTTAATTGGAAGATCAAACCACATGGATTACGTAAAATAAACCACAAAAATACTTACAAATTGTTCAATGAACAAGCTAAAGTGGCTAGCGTTCAAAATCCGTTGTTGGATGGCTAAATAAGCAAGTATCTCACTTTCGATGACTTGGTGCCTATCATGGTTTTGTTGAACACTTCTTTCATTCGTATTCCCAAAATTCTTGCCTATATTTGTTATGTACCTTTGTCCAAAATGTTTCGGCATCTACCCTTAGCTTGTCCATTGATTCGAGTTTCGGCATACCATGCCTTGGTGATTTCCAAATCTTCGGCATAGTCAAACGATGTCATTTCTTATATGTGGAGGTATGAAATGAGTAGTTTTGGAGTATATGGAGTGAGAGGGAATAGAATGAGCAATTTTGGGGAAAATGGGGTCCAAGGATGAGTTCTCTATATATAGAGAAAGTCCCCAACGACTTCTTTTTTTTTTTGAAAAAAGTGAATAATTTGGAATAATCGGTCTTCTCGAAGGTCCGTAAGATCTGATTGTATTTTTATGCCACCAAGAACCGGTCTTTATTGTTGCCAACATAATCCGATTAAAGAATGGAAAAAAATTGAATTTTCACTGGCATTAATCGGTTTATATAAATGCACGTTTGATCTGATTCCAACTTGAAAAAAGATACAGAAAAAACAGCATTTTTTTACACGAAAAATCGGATTATAGTGACTCCACACATAAAACCGATTTTTTAATGGACCCTAGATAATCGGGTTATGTGAACATATCGAGTAGGCCGATTGTGGCCATGTGTTTTGGTAAAACAATTCGAGCATGCATAAACTTGTTTTACGATACACATAACTATAATTAAAACTTTAAGTGCATTAAGGTCAAACCAGGATCATCCAAAATATAAACCTTAACCATCCGAAATCTAAAAACCAAAAACTTAAACTTAAAAACTTATAAATCATGGAGCACCAGCATCAGGAGCAACACCAGGAGCATTTGCAACAGCAACAGCATCTTCTGCTTCAGCAAGGGATTGAACTTCAGTCATTTCTTCAAACATATCTTCCAAAAATCTATGGTGATCCCTTTCATCTGAAATCAAATCCCTCTTTATCTTCGCAAACCTGATGACCTCATAGAGCTCTTCTAGTGCAAGCTTTTCTACCAGTGCGAGTGCTTTCTCCAGACGGGTCTCATACCCATATGCAAACTTATAAAAGCTTCTTTCTGGCATGGGTTGTGGTGCCCTGTGAATATCTTCATGGGTGAGCTCTCGAGAGTAAAATGCTAAGTGGCCTAAGTCCATAACTACAAAAAAAAAACAAAAAACTAGTTAACAATCGGTATATAGGAAAACATATGTAATCCGATTCTAAACAACAAAACACACAGGAATGTCAAACATAAACAATCGGTTTATGTGATACATATATAAAAACCGATTATGAAATGGAATCTGAAGGAAAAATTCCACAATCGGTACATTAACAAGCAAATAAAATCCGATTGTGAAAACCTGTAGTTAAAAAAAAAAATTGGTACCCAGAATCGATTTATGCTAATGCACTTATAAACCGATTCTGGTGATGTCTTTTCATATTTTGTTTCTAAACCTAGAATCGGTTGATGTTAATCATCATATAAACCAATTACACTGCATGTTCTTCATCGCCGAAGAACAAAACCCAGAATCGGTTTATTTGATATGTCAACATAAACCGATTCTGGGTAAGATCAGAGATTTTGGTTTTCAAAAATCGAAAATTTAAACATGTAAATCAATGAAGAAATGAGAAAACTAGAACCGGTTGATGGAGATTTACCTTTTTCTTGGTTGGATCGAAGATCGTTGGATAAGAGGATCAAAAAAAAATTGATTAGGATTTTGAGAATTTGGAAAGATTAGGATGAAAATAGAAAGTTTTTTAAGTTTAGGTTTTTTATGTTTTTGGATTTGCTGAAAATGGAAAGATTAGTACTTATATGATATAGTTTTAGGAATTAATTGGGGGTAAATTAGTATTTTTGAAAAGTCTGGTAGCCCATAACCATTTGGTGGAGTGGGAAGGGAAATTTGATAGGACCCAAATAATTGTCATAGGCCCCAATTTAGCCAGACTTTTCTTCTCAGTCTTAAGCCCCGTTTAGGATTGCTTTTTTTCAACCAAAAGCACTTTGTAACAAATTTCTAACAAACTTTTATTAAAAATTGTGTTTGGTAATTTTTTTTTTCAAAATGCTTTTGGAGAGAAGCTCTTTCATTTTACGCCTGCTTTTAAAAGCTACTCAGCACTAGCTTTTAAAAGATGGAAAAACAGAAGTTGTGGACCCACGTAATTCGATTTAATTGATTGTCTATTTTAACCTTGTTATTTTAATATAAAGACAAGTTTTACCCTAAAATATTGTACATTTAACATTATATTTCTAACTTTTATTTTATTTTTTTATTTCGTCATTTTTCATTTTAAAATAATAATTACAATAATAATAAAAATAATAATATTTTATAAGTAAACCATAATCATTAAATTCTTTATTAAATAATAATAAAATTTACAAAATAATAACATAAGTATTACTTATATTTTATTAAATATATTAAAATTAGAGTTATAATTATTTTTATAGTAAAATTGTATTTAAAACAAATTTTTGAAATATGTCTATTTTTGTCATTAACTACATCACCAGCACTTTAAAATACCAGTTTACCAAACAGAATTTACAGTTTGTTAATTGCACGGTGCTTTTTAAATTATAGTTTACCAAACATCGTGCCGATTTATTTCCACATCACAGCAGAACACATCACAGCACAACAAAAAAGCATTTTTCTAAAACTCACAGCAATACCAAACTAGCCTTTATTCAGATCACTATCAGCAAAGCTTGTTATTGATTTGCTAATCTAGAACTAGTCTAGTTCAGTAAAACCCTGTTTAAAAGTATGAAGCTAAAATGAATTGCCAAGCCGCTCAATAATTATCACATTAGAATCCAGCTACAAGAATGAAGAATGCGAGTAAGTATAAAATAATGCCTAGAGAAAAAGAATATGAATAGGCACTGCAAAATACATTAAGAAATAATGCAGTGTAACATCAAATGACTGTCTCACACAAAAAAAAAAATTATTCTTTTTTCCAGTCTCATCATGACGAGCAATTTCTTAATTTTTTTTCTTAATGTATTTTTTTTCCAGTCTCAGTGTAACATGATTTGTGTGAGACAGTCATTTGATGTAGACTCGGAATATTTTGTATTGATCTATTGATCACTTGAAAATTGCATTGAAGCTAATAATTTGTGTGAGACATTTATTCCCGTCTTCCAAGAATGTTTCAATGATTAAAATGGAGTTTAGAACAATTAACTATTGAATGGATATAGCACAATATGCGTACTTGTATGCTAATTGTTGCAAGTTATTCCAAGTCCGGGAATCATAGTATGCATACCCGTATGCTTACTGGTTTGATAGTTGAAGTCCGGGAACTTAGTATGCATACCCGTATGCGTACCGGCTTAACATTTCAAGTCTGGGAATTCAACTGAGTTTGGTTGTGTACGACAGTATGCGTACCCGTTCGCATACTGGCAAACCCAGACCAAGTCCGGCTACTTAGGTATGCGTACCCGTTTGCATACTTGAGTGGGTTAAGTTCTAAAATCATTTTGTTCATGAACAAATACATTTATATAGTAAGGAATGCAATCTTTCGTAAACCTTGGTTATACTGTTCATGAATTGATTCGAGTGAATCAAAATCGATTTTGCTTCAATTGTGTCTTGTATACTTCTATGAGAATGTAAACAATTGAACAACTATAGAACTAGTTTCATTTGAGTCATTTGAACTAGTTGTGATTAAGATGAACAAGGTTGATATGAAAGTGTTCATATGGCTAACTTCGGTCAACTATTGTTGAGCCAACTAAGTGTACACGTTTAGGTATGTTTACCCATATATAAATGAAGTCACGTTTCATTTGTGTATAACAAGTTAAGTTCGATCTAACGGTTGAAAGATATTAGCTTGAATCTAATCAGGTTTTCATCTAATGGTGAATATTGAATGCTTTGTTACCAAGGTAGCATTGATTGCAAACCCTGATTTGAATACTATATAAGGGAGAACTCTAGCAACTGGGAAACGTAATCCCCACACCTCCTGTATGATATTAGTTGCAACTAGAGTCGATTCTCTTTTAACCTAGGTTTTTCTAAAACCATTATAGGTTAACGACTTAAAGACTTCATTGGGATACTGAAGCCATACCCAATTATTTTCTCTGTAGTTGTGTGTTCTGATCTTACTTTGTTCTATCGTATTGAGTATTATCTTCTCTAAGATTTGCTCGAGATTCAATCTCCAATAAGTAAGATAAAAAGTAGTCACAAACATCTTCGCCTTATCGTGTGATTCCACAATATCTTGTTTCGCTACACGACTAAGATTATTGTGAGGTGATTGATATTACTTGGCTGTTCTTCGGGAATATAAGTCCGGTGTATCAATTGGTTCTTGATCACCTTGATTTATCAAACGACGGAACAAAAACTCGTACGTACTTCTGTGAGAGACAAATTTATCTATTCAGTAGACTTTTCAGTATGAGACATATTTGTTTATCAAGTCTTCGACTTTGGGTCGTAGCAACTCTTAGTTGTGGGTGAGATCAGCTAAGGTAATCAAGTGCGTAGAGTCCTACTGGGATTCAGAGGCGTAAGGAACACGACTGTACCTTAATTAGTGTGAGATTGGTTAGGGCTCAACTACATTCCAGTCTGAAGTTAACTTGTAGTATGCTAGAGTCTGTAGCGGCTTAATACAGTGTGGTGTTCAAATATGGACTAGGTTCCGGGGTTTTTCTGCATTTGCGGTTTCCTAGTTAACAAAAATTTTGGTGTCTGTGTTATTAAAATTTATGCATTAGATTTTTATATAATTGAAATATCACAGGTTGTGTGTAGTTCAATCAATTAGATAACCAAACCTTTGGTTGTTGATATAAATTAATTTTCACTTGAACATTGGTCTTTGGTAGGATTTCTATCTGTTTGATTTGTTGATTACATTGAGAAAAAAAGATATAACTCTTGGATGTATTTTGCTTGATTGAGTATGACTGTATAGTTGATTCTCTTGGAAATATATTGGAGTTAATCCATACAGATTTCCTAAACAAAATATTGGGTGTGGTTGTTAGACCCCCGCCTTTTCAATTGGTATCAGAGCAGGCAAACACGTTTAAGACCTCATAAGTCTGTGTTTGTGGAAATCTGACTCTATGGACAGTTGTGTTATCTCTGACAAACGCATCAGCAGAGATAAAAGTTCTGTTTCTATGGATTCTATTAAAGAGAAGGGCATGTCAATCTCGAATATAGATGAACATTGTGTTCTAACGAAACAGACGAGTATTGATATGTGTTACCCTGATTATCTTACTGACGAATATGATTCTGAAGTAGAAAGGGAAGCAGCCCGAGTGAGTGCAGTAATTATAAAACTTGTTAGTATCCAGGCAGTTGAAATCAATAGGCTGAAACACAAGGTCAATACAATAGTTGGTATGGTAAAAGATCGCGATTCTCAACTAAGGGTTGTTCGTGAGGAAATCGTTGTATTTTGTTCATCTCGAACCTTACTGAATACTAAACTCAAGGAATATGCCCATGAAATTGAACGACTATTGAGTAATCTCTCTATTCAAGATAAAGGTCGTCCTGGGGAGTCTGTCATACCAACTACTTCTGACTCTGCTGTGAAATTAGAAAACGTGACTAATTCTAATCATGTTCCTCTGATGAAAACAACTTCAGAAGCTAAACTGCAAACCATTCCTTTTGCTAAAGTAGTGCTTGGTTCTTTCACTGATCATGGATTTACCACGTCTCATGGAAGGAAGAAACCTTTTAACGATGTTTCTAATGCTACACACACTAATCACTCCCGTTATCAGAAAGTATGTCTTTTTTTGTGATTCAAAAGGACATGTTCAACAGAAAAGCAAACTGAAGCTGAATGACAATTACTTTGATCGACTTCAGCACACATTAGATTTAATACTCAAAGGTGCAACTGACATTCGGATGTCTAAACCTATTGTTTTTAGTGCTCATCCTGTGAATTCTTCTAAGAAACTCAGTTCAATATGCTCATCCAACGTTCGAACCAATTGTAGCATTAATACGAATCGTTCAAGAAGATTTTAGAAAGGTTCTTATTAACCCAATATGAAGAATGATGTTCAAGATGTGAAAAAAGGAACCAGTGGATGGAAACAACAACGGAGATATGAAGGACAACCTTAATCTGATAATTGAAGGATACAAGGATCTTATCAACAGGCTGTCAAAATCCTCCATACAAACTTGTTGTGGTAAGGATTCGAACTTAGTCTCATACTTTCATGATAGTAAGTTTTATGATACTTCTTCACATCACAAAGGGTTTTCTCCAAAAATTAGAAGGAAAAAGAGGATTAACCATGAAGAATATTCATTTGATGAGCATAAAGCTCATACTTGTGCTAATTAATCACAAGGGTTGAGTGCTTACTCATAAAAATCATGTTGAGTAAGATTTGCTAATAATCAGGTATACTTATTGGTAAAACACTTTCTAATTAGTCGAGCTATTTTCTTATCGTCCATAGCTAAACTATTATTTTCTACAGATATCTTTAGCTAAGTATTGTTTGTGTCTCGACAATCTCTTCGTTTTTTATTTTATTTTTTGAAGAAGTTTTTATTGCAACTATGTTGCCTGCTATTTTTGTGCTCTATTGTTTCTCTGTGGAAATATAAAATTTATTAAGCCAAAAATTTGTGAAAGAAAATCTTCATGTAGCAAAATTATATTGTTTTGTTTTACTCTTGTAAAAGGGTACGTTATGGTTTTAGTTTTGCTTTTCTTTTGGGTTCGGGTTGTATTCGTACGG
Source organism: Papaver somniferum (assembly GCF_003573695.1). Taxonomy (NCBI): domain Eukaryota; kingdom Viridiplantae; phylum Streptophyta; class Magnoliopsida; order Ranunculales; family Papaveraceae; genus Papaver; species Papaver somniferum. The sequence continues at coordinate 99,733,027 of NC_039359.1, read as the reverse complement.
GTATCCATGACTTACTTGTCACGAACTATCTTTAGAAACTTTAAAAGTTACCGTCCCTAAGAACCATTTAAGTACCGAACCTATTGAGTCACGTACGCGTACTCTCTGATATTTTTTTTTTTTTCAAGAATGTTTTCACCTTCTCGCACCTGTGATTTTGCAAGAGGTTTTCTTGATAAAGGTATTGGTTTCGAGTCCAAAGGGATAAAGAAAAGAACCTTACTAGATGTTGATGGTCAAAATCCTGATACCCCATGCTACTATGCCTATTCTCATCAAGATGTTGAGAATGAGGAGATGGTTTCGTCTGAAGTGGTTCATGATTTTCTTAAATACTTTGAGGAAGCAAAACTGCAGCTCGTTGACACTATGAAGGGTCTCGATGTGTTAAGAACTGAGTTGAAAAGGTTAACTCTGACCTTGTTCTCATGAAAACACATGTTAGATATCTTCTCAATGAGGATATTTTCTCTGAAGAAGCAGTGGATGCTGTTAATCACAAGCTCAAAGGTCTCAAGACTCGTGAGGGTTCCGGAAAAGCTCTTTTATTTCAGTTCATGATCGATTTTGATCGTTTAGGAGTCTTTTTGTTTTTATCTTGTTGGTTTTTATTATGTCTAGAAATCTTCTTATGAGAATTTGTTCTTGTGTTTTAAGAAGGATAACTAGGGTTTGGAATAACCTATATTGTGATTACACATTGCTATTGCCAACGATTTTCATCTTGCAATGTTTTTAGATTTATTTATTTAAATTCCAAAGTTTATTTGGAAGATGATTTTTCAGTATTAATCTTTATTGGTTTTATATATTGCAAAAAATTATTATGGGATATGTGTGTTTGCGTCCGTGAACTATGATTTTACCATATATGTCAAAAGTTAAATATATTATGTCATTATGGAAATATTGATGGAAGATAGAATGAACTTTTGATAACAAAGATTAAGTCTATGATATCATTATGCAAATATTGATGAAAAATAGAATGAATCTTTGTATATTCCGCAGTATTGATCTTTCCCTTATCCACTTTTATGTGAAAGTATTGTACGGCTCCGTGAGTTTTCTTATGTTGAGCATTTTCGATTAAATTAATCATGGGTTCTCTTGTGGTTAATTTAATTGAGTTTTCTAGATACAAATTCATGTTTCATGTGATTTGTTAATGTCCAAAGAAATCCTTCTTTTGTTGTGAAAGTAAGGTCGCTCTTGTTGTTCTTTCGGGAATGACATTTTATGGGTGAGAGTTCTTAATAGAACTTTTGCTTAATTTCCAAATCTTTTTAGGGAGTGCGGTTGTGGAATATTGTAGGAGTTTTCTTGTACCTTTATAAACTCCTTGATGAATACACTAAGTTTCGACTATGTGAAATCATCGAAACAAAGTTGATATGTTCTCTTTTAGTCATGAAGTATCTCTATGAGAATTTTATTATGATCCCTCTAGTTTTCGTACCTTTGCCAATTTATATTGACAAAAAGGGAGAGAATTATTGTGTAGTTCACACTACAAATACATATGGTTTACGGATCATTATGTAAGGGGAAGTGGTTTTCATATGTGAGATGAAGTATTTTCTAAGGGGGAGTGATACATATCACCTTAGTATTATTGTCAAAGTTGTGATACAGTTGAAATTTTATGGTGTGTAATAATACTATGACACTGTATAACAATAATTGAGAAAAATCATTTTCTTATTGTTATGGCTACGGATCTTCAATAACTATGATGTTGAGTTGAACACATTCAGAATCACTGGAGTACTTAGAAGTGACGAAGATTTCGAGTAATGTTGAAGAACCAAGGAAATCAAGCATTTGGATGAGAAATTACAAAGTTTATTTTGAAAAGATGAGGGTACCCAAATATACCTAAATCTAAAACTTTTCCTACCTATAAGTCCTTGCTCCGAAAGTGATTGTCTATGTACTGAGTCGAGCCAATACAGCTTATATGTTCACACTTCGTGTGATCGTCTATGGGTGCGAGATCGAGATAATACAAAAACGAAGTATGTTTACTTGATAAAAAGGTTGGGACTTAACCAAACACAATAGGGTTCACTTATCAAGTAAATAGGACTTAACGTTTGTGGGATTTACTTTAATTATAATAAAACAATTATAATGCGAAAAATAAAAGTAAATGACACAGCAAGATTTTGTTAACGAGGAAACCGCAAATGCATAAAAACCCCGGGACCTTATCCAGAATTGAATAGTCTCAGGATTAAGCCGCTACACAAAATTACACCAACTTCGTATAATTGAAACCAAGAAACTAAACCTATAGTTCACATAGTTCCGTCTGTATTACCACGCCTCCAACTTATAAATAAGTCACGTACTTGGATCAATTCCTTTGGTTCGTATTCCAAACAGTAAAGGAACAACAAATCTGTTTGGTATCAACTCTCTTCAACCAAGTGATATGAGTCGGACAAAGGCTCTTCTATTTATCTTAACATAAACTCCTTCATCGGGTCCTTAGATCTATCTTATGTTCAATTGCCAAATTAATGGTTAAGATTTTGCAATCAACACTCTTAATCCAAAGAAATGTGTTGTTGTCGATCTACTCAACTAATCAATCCAATTCTATCACAATGATAAAACTGATTATAGTTGGATCCTCTTTTTACCGAAACAAGTATTGTGCACACCAAAGATTATGAACCCAAAATCAGAATCTTCAATATCTTCTTTGTCTTCAAATCTTCTTAGATCTTCAATAAATACCTGCAGACAACAACTTGAATCTCTTGTGATCAATCACGCACAGAAGGGAGTCTGTTAACAATGGACTATCACAAGATCGTCTTTAGATCTAAAAACAGTCTAAAGATCCCTGTCGAAAATCTGAACTAGTTTGAGTGGATCTTACATCATAAGTGAATCTTACATCATTAATAATTCGCCAAGATCAAAGTATGCTAAGAAGAACATATCTAATTCATCAAATGGTAAGGCGGCAAACCCTCAATAACCGCATCATAAATGTTAATGATGGCTTGGAATTATTGGGGTTTAGGGAATTCCCCAACAATCAGCGCACTGAAAACATTCCTCAGAAGTACTGATCCTTCAATCTTATTCCTTTCCGAAGTAAAAATGTCTGAGCCTGCGTCATTACAACGTGTTTCTCAATTTGGTTTTCAAAATCATTGTATTGTTGCATCTGTGGGGAGCAGTAATGGGTTGTGGCTGCTATGGAAAGATGAACTTACTATTTAAATTTTTTTCACAATCTTCTAACCTCATTCATGTTACTGTTCTTAATGATAATTCAAGGCATCCTTGGCACTTGTTTTGCATCTACGGACTTCTGATTTCTCTTTAAAGATCAAATTTCTGACGGAATATGACTTCTTATGCTCAAAATTTTGAAGGTCCTAAGTGTTTTATAGGTGATTTCAATGCTATAGTCTCCAGTGATGAAAAATTTAGTGGTTTACCGGTCTTGAGTTCCAATATCTCTTACTTTAATGATTTCATTCAACAAAATCATCTAATTGATCTGGGATATAAGGGGCCTGCTTATACTTGGACAAATGAGAGAGATATAGAGGGCTTGATAATGAAACGTCTAGACAGAGTGCTAGATAGCCCTGAATGGTGTATCGGCTTTCATAATGCAGTTGTTCTTCATCTTCCAAGAATTGCGAGTGATCACGCTCCAATTCTTTTAAACACCTGCAGAAACATCGCTAGAGCACCACCAAATTATAAATTTGAAGCTCACTAGCTTTCGCATCCTGAATTTCTAGACAAATTAAATGAATGTTGGTCCAAAGAAGATGAGGAGGATATTCAAAATTGACAAAACTCGGATCTTTTATTACTGAATGGAGTCGCGGAAGAATTAGATGCATCAAACATAAAATAGCAATGCTGAAGACTAATTAATAAGAATCCAATCATGGCGTCCTTTTGCTTCTAATATTCAAAAAAATAAAATAGTGACGACTCATGTTCATGAATATCTTATAATGGAGGCAACTTATTGGGATCAAAGAATGAAACAACAATGGGAAAAGAGTGGAGATAGGAACACGAGACATTTTCATCTTTCTGTTTAGCAAAGTCGAAGGAAGAATACTATTAGTCATATGCTGACAAATGATCAATCTTGGACTTCGAATCAAGATGAAATTTCGCGAGAACTAATTCACCACTTTAAGACTCTTTTTCAAGAACCATCCACACCAGATCCTCCGGAATTTAGTATTCAGGGTGAAGCAGTATCTCATATAGACAATGATGAGTTATATAGAATTCCAACAATGGATGAGATATGGGCAGTAACATCTAATATGGGGTCTTTCACTTCTTCGGGACCAGATGGATACTCTCCAATTTTCTACAACAAGTGCTGGGGTACTGTTTGTGATGATGTTTACAAATTAATAAAAAAAATATTCCATTATGTTGTTTTCCCTGAATTATTGAATCACACTAATATTACTTCGATACCTAAGATCAAAAACCCAGCAACACCATCGGATTATCGTGCAATATCTCTTTGCAATGTCTTATACAAGATTGTGGCCAAAATTCTATCAAATAGAATCAAGCCATACCTGGAAGAATTTATATCTTGGTCGCAGAGCGTGATAGACACAATTTTGTGTCCGATTTGTCTCGATTCTGTATATTGTTAGGCCTCATTTTTGTACTTATTATGGTGTTTTATTTATTTGTAGGTATTTTTGGCCAATAAACATTTTTGGAAAAAATTGGCTCGAAAAGTTGTCGGAAAGCACCCGGAGGACACTTGCTATTCGGGCCCCCGGTTTGGATAAGGGGCACCCCCAGGACACCCCTTCAGGAAGCTGCTAAAGGAACCCCTACTCTGGATAGGGGGCGCCCTTCTTCTTCACGGTTTCAAATCCTCAAAATTGGCGGGAAAATTTGTGGCAGTGAAGAACAGATTAGGGTTCTTGATTTGGAGGAGTTTGAGGTCGATTAAACCTCTGATTTTCATAAGATAGACTCCTTATGGGTCTAGGAATCTGATATGGGTGTTGAAATCGATTAGACTGGGCTCAATCGACGGATTTTTATCACAACAGAAATATATGGAAAGATACGTGTGTGACCTGTTTTAGGGAATTTTAGAGAGATTAAAGTGCTATGAACCTTCCCAAATATTTGTATCTATCTAAGGAAGAGTTTAGAATAAAAAGGAAAGCTCAAAAACGTGCAGAAATTCTAAAACAAGAAATTGCCGCAACTTTGTCGTGAAGAGAGATGAATAGATTTTGGAAGATTTGGGAGAGACTTAATCAGTATTTTTGATATAAATAGATTGTTTGGGTCATATAGAAGAGAAGTAGAGAGTTGGGGGAAGTTTAGAGAAGAACAGAGAACGAAATCAAGAGTTGCAGGAAATTGTTTCTGATGGTGCACAAGGAAGAACACGAAGAACAAAAGGTCATTGAAGGCAGTCGTTTATGGGGTCTTAAAATCAGCGACAAAGCAACAGTATTTACAACAGTTTTCTGTAATAGTTCCATTGTAACATCTGTTTTGTAACTCCGATACACTGTTGCAAACAGTCTGTGTTATTACTTTTCACTCTTTTAATCATCTTTTGAGCAACAAACCCATATTTTAAGACCATGATTAATATGAGGAGTTAAACCCCATTGCTGAGGCGATAGAGGAAGCTATTTTTCCAACAAAAAGTGGTATATTCTATTTTATCTTTTTATTTGCAATAATTATATGATTATTTTCCTTGAACTATTATTGAATATGATTTTTATTTGAGTGATTGTGATCTATTTTGATGGAGTATGCTTAGTTTTGAGACTTTTGATGCTTCATACTTGGTATTTACAATTACTACTTTTGAAAATCTACTTGTTGCAATATTTTAGAATCAAATTAAACGAGAAAATTGCATAAATATAAGTATTGGTTTAATCACTTTGAACTTGGAAAATAGTGGAATCTTAGCTTCAGTGTTTCTTTTAATATTGATATCATCTTTGATTGAGTTTGCTATAATTTTTAGTGAGTTTTCTATTTTATTATTAGAATTTAAGTCTAATTAATATCCTTCACAAGTATGAGAATCGAACCACTTTTACCACTATTTGCAAATCACATCAATTTTTGGCGCCGCCGACGCGGACTTGTTTTTAGGGTTTAGATTTATTTTATTTTTATTTATTTTATTTTATTTTTTATTTTTGTTCTTTTTTATATTCTTGGGTATTTATCTTGTGTCTACAGGTTCTGGATCATAAAGAAAATTGAGCCAAAGAGTTTGGTGATTTCATAAAGACTTGGAGCTAAAGATTAAAGCAAAAAGAACAGAAAAGAAGACAATTTTATTTTAGACAATTTTAGTTTAGGGTTTGTTTATTTTCTTTTAGGAAAAAAAAAACTGTATTAGGGTTTATTATTTTTGTAATTTTTCTTTAATTTTTGGACTTTTGGACTTTGGGACATTATTTTTTTTATTACCCTACGGAAGGGTACTTTAAATATAAACTGTTTGCAGAGAAGGAGGACAATTACGATATTGTCTCTGCACCTTGGGTTCGTACACTAGACATCGGAGTCAGTGGCCTGAGTCGACTACAACCGATTCATCCCCCATCTGGAACGGGAGGTAAGATTCTAAAAACTCGTGAATCCCCTGTCAGCGAGTTATTGGACTCCTTCGTATGCATATATGTTGAGGACTGAATACAGACATTTATTTTTCTAGTAAAGGGCAAGGCCTGGCCATACAAGATAAGGGTTCGGATTTCATCACCGTTCTCTTCTTGCCCGCTTTAGGAACACGTAACCTACGCGAACCTAAACCTAAAATTTTGACTAGAACGAGACCGATAGGGTAACGAGCTTAACAGGAAAGTCATTCGAAAAATATTGGTTAATCTTTTAAGCATACTTCGAAGTTCTTGACGGTTTCTGTAAGTTGAAAGCGTGACTGCGCCGCCTTGTAATACCGGTGAGGCCTTGGGTATCAAAGCTCCACCGAGCTTCCCTCGCCTCTATTCAACTTACGTTAACTCGGATTGATTCCATAGGAGTTTGCTTAAATTGTAACGAATTCCCGTTCGAAGGATTAGAAGCTGGTCTAGAAACAATCTAAGTGGAGTCATCATGCTTTTTGTTTGCTAGAAATCAATAGGTTTGATTTGGTTGAGTCGGCCTTGATCTGTGTTTGCTTACCCTTCCAATTTAGAAAATTCTATTGTATGCCTGAACGTAAAAGAGACACACTAGGTAAATTTGTTAAAGAGAAACCTAGTAGTTCGAAGCGTCTCGATTACCTTAATCTAGAGAGTCCGACTTTTGAAGAGTCTGTTTTTGAACGTCCTTTGACTAAGGAGAGAATCTCTGTTGCTCCGATAGCGCCAGAAATGACAACTTTGAAAGCTTTGTTGAATCCAACTAGGACTACTCATCCTTCGTGTATTAAGTTAGCTAAAACGGAGGCACCCTATGAACTGAAACTTGGGACCTTACAGATGAAAACCCTTATTACCATGTTAGGGATTTTGAGGAAATTTGTAGTACTCTAAGAATTAGAGGCTTAGATGATGATGCTTTGAAGCTTAGGTTATTCCAATTTTCCCTGAAAGATAAGGCCAAGTCGTGGCTATATAGTTTGGACTCCGAGTCAATTGAGACATATGAACAACTTACATCTGCCTTTTTCAATAAGTTTTTCCCTAGGCACAAAACATCGTCTATTAGGACGCAAATATGCACATTTTCACAACAAGAGGGAGAATCTTTATATAGGTATTTGGAAAGGTTCAATGATTTATTATCCCAGTGTCCTCATCATGGTTTAGAAAAGGTTAGGCTAGTTCAGATCCTTTATGAGGGTTTATATTATTCCACAACGATCATGGTCGAGTCTCTATGCACTGGTGGATTTGAAAACCAAACTGTTGATGCAACGATGGAATTTTTTAATGAAATCGCCGAAAAAAACCAGCAATGGGAAAATAGTAGGGCACCCCAGAAAACAATTCTTTTAAGTAGAGGAAACGTTAATAGGGTAGAAGGAGGCTATTGATGAGTGCCAAATATTGTATATATTTATCCCTTTCTGTTGGCATTTTAACTCATCTTTTGTGCATTAATTATACATTTTATCCCATATTCTGTATTTTCATTGTTTTCAAGAATAAATATTTTTATTAATTAATTTTGCATTTTTAGGTAGTAAATAAAGTTCGGATGAGTCGCGGAGCGAAAAGAGCAGAAAAGTAGTGAAAAGCCGGGAGAAATTACGCAAGGAAGCCGCGAAGAATGGTGCGCACAACCTCATTTTCGACACACAAAAGCGCCTCCGTTCTCAGCCATCAGATCATTTCTCAGAAGCATCCGACGGTCGCTCCTTCATAGATCATCAAAATCTGAAGTCTCTGCCGAGCACCACAGCTCTGAAATTCCAAGCCTTCAGATTAGATGGTAGTTGAATCCAACGGTCGCTCCCTTGCTGTTCATCAAAGTTTGATATCTCCGCCTAACACTACAACACCTAACTCCATCTGGCATCGTTGATTTTGTTGTATCATATAATCCAACGGTCGCTCATCGCTTACCTCCGCATCACCGTCCGATCTACCTACCATCTTCGCATCTCGCGGCTCAGCGTCACAGAACATTAAGATTGGATGAAGCCGCCTAACACTCTATCACCCGAGCCCTACCACCTAACCAAACAACCCCCTTCTCCCATTCTATCGAACCCATCTACCACCATCACCCCCCTCTCTGCAGAACCACCTCCTTCCCTGCCGCACCACCATCATCACCACCCCTCCTGCAACAGCCACCAAACCACCAACTCTCCACAACAACCGCAACCCATCACTACTATCATCACCCCTATCACCTATTAAGCTATTTCAACAACTCCACCATCCTCTTCACTGTTAGGATTGGATTTGGTGAATTAGATTGATAGATGAAGCAATTGGAGGCGTGGATAGCATGAGGGGAGTCAGAGGAAGATTGGGTCGAAGCTATTGAGTGCTATCAGTGATTAGGTAAAACCTAATTTCAATTTTCACCAAACCCTAATTTCACTGTTTTGGGGTTTTTGATTGTTTGTATAAATAGATGATATGGGTATATGTTAGAACTCATGTTGGGATTAGCCTACATCCAGAACTTCCAAGTTCTGTTAATTGTTAATTTTTGCTCACTTGCTCATTTCAGTTCATGTTATGCCTGATATTGTTTCCTGTTAATTGCTGTGCTCTTGTGATGTTTGCTATGTTGTGTTATATCCTGTTAATGTTTTGTTTAGTTTGCCTCCTGTTAATTGTATGTATCCTGAAAGGTGTTAGAAGTTTGTTGTGTTCATTGTTAGTTCAGGTTATGTTAATTGCATTGTAAGTGCTTAAATGTCATAGAACTGATATTATCTACTTGAATGACTGCATCTGTGATCAGTTGTGCTGTAAGAAGACAACTGATTCTAGGGGTGAAAGAATGATAGTAGAATTCAGTGTGCTACATGTTTAGATAGATGGAGTAAACCTTGCTGCATAGTGTGAATTGAGTAGTGGGAAGAAACTAGTGCTCACTAGTGACAATGAGCAAGCTAGCTCTCTTCCCACTCTAAAAGAGTGCTTTAGTTCAGCTCCATGTTAGCTTAACCTTCTTCCCCTGCCTTAGGCTAACTGCCTTTGTGTTATTTTCATTTTGCTTCTTTGTGTTTTGTTCACTGTAATTTTCATTTGCATCTTGTGTTATTTTGCTGTTGTTTGCTGTTTTCTTGTCTACTTGTGCTGCAGCTGCTGCTGCAACTCTGTTGCTGCTGCACTGCTGTGCACTTCTGCTGCTGCACTGTTGTGCACTTCAACTATCTGCCCTGCTGCCACCTCTACTGCTGCACTGCTGCATTTCCACTGCTGCTGCTCTCTTGTGCTGCTGCCAAGCCAAGTGCAGCTCTTGCTCCTGCTGCTGCTTCTCCTCTGCTGCCCTGCAGCATTGCTGCTGCTGTGCCACTATTTGCTGCTGCTACCCTGCCACTTCTTCTCCTGCCAAGCCAAGTCCAGTTCCTGCAGCCAAGCAAAGACCAAAGCTCAACTCAAACTGAAGCCCAATTCAACCAACCTGTGGGCTTAATCCATAAGCCTAAACTCAAAAGCCCAAGACCAAACCAACTGAGTCCAAGGCTCAGTTCAATTCAAAGGCCCAAAACCTAAAGTATTTCATTGTTAAAAAACAAACCCATTAAGCCCAACAGTTCCAAAGGGGTATTCAAAGCCCAATAGCAAACTAGGAACCCAATTAGCTAAAACACTTCCGAAACACACCCGATCTCTGTGGATCGACCCGTACTTGCACGAGCTACAACTGACGACCGTGCACTTGCGGTATTACTGTAGGCCCCCGTTTCATTTCACTTCAATTTTATACACCCTTGCCGGGGACTACCAGCTATGAATCAGATGCCAAAATTGCTGCTATAGCAAAAAGGTTAGAAGCCTTAGAAGTGGGCCAGACTAGTGGTAGAGTGGAGCCTTTTTGGGAAGGCCAGAATATTGAAGAGCAAGCCAATGCTCTTTATAATAACACTAGATTTGATAACCGTCAAAAAATTGACCCATATTCAGAAACCTATAATCCTGGTTGGAGAAACCATCCGAACCTTTCGTGGTCTAAGGGCCAAAGTCAAGGTCAGTTTAGTAACTCTAATACTCCCCCAGGTTTTGGCTATACTAAGAATCCTTCAGGACTAGCTCAGTTTCAGAATCAGTCAGATAAGAAAATCCTAAGTTTAGAGGAATCTCTCGCTTTGTTAACTCAGCAAACTGTAAAATTTCAGTTATCCGTAGAACAAAGTCTACAAGCTAGTAACAGGATAGGACAAGAAAATAGTCAGGCTATTTCCGAGTTAAAAACCCAGGTTGGTCTGATAAGTGATTCTTTGAGACAAAAAGGTAAGTTTCCTAGTCAAACACAACCCAACCCTATAGGAGTTCATGAATTAGGTGAAAAACCATCGAATCAATTGAATGTTGTTAGAACCCTTAGGAGTGGTAGAGTTGTTGACAATAAGGTAACCATGCCCGATAGTGAACATATTGTAGTTCACCCCTCAGAATCTCACCTCTCAGGACCAGTAGATGAGGAGACTGATAAAGTTTCTGATGATGTGAATTCGGTTCCTGAAAGGTCTGATTTTATGCATAGAGCCCCATTTCCTCGGCTATTAGTACCAACAAAGAAGGAATCGAACTTTAGTGACATAGTGGAGGTTTTTAAGCAAGTTACCATAAACCTTCCGTTATTAGATGCAATTAGGAAAATTCCTGCTTATGCCAATTTCCTTAAGGATATGTGTACGCGAAAGCGAAAACTTAGCGTCCATAAGAAAGCCTTTTTAGCTAGTCACTTAAGTTCAATCATTCAGAACACCACAACTCCAAAGTACAAAGACCCAGGTTCTCCTACCATTGCTTGCACAATAGGTAACTTCCGGGTAGAAAAAGCTTTACTTGACGTAGGAGCCAGTGTGAACTTACTGCCATTCCATGTATACTTACAGCTAGGACTTGGTGAAATGAAACCTACTCAGATGACACTGCAGTTAGCTGATAGGTCTGTTAAAATCCATCGAGGTGTTATCGAGGATGTTCTTATTGAGGTCGACAAGTTTATTTATCCAGTGGATTTCGTGGTCCTAGATACCCAACTTGTCCCTGACCTAGAGAACCAGATACCTGTGATTTTAGGTCGCCATTTTTAGCTACGTCTAATGCGATCATTAACTGTCGAAATGGTGTGATGAGTTTATCTTGTGGTAATATGACTATGGAGATGAACATTTTTAATGTCAGTAAGCAACCTCATGAGCTAGATGACACATGTGTTGAAGAGGTGAACATGATAGAAGCCTTAGTTCAGGAGTCATTACCAAACATTTTGTCTGAAGACCCATTAGAAAGTTGTCTATCCCATTTTGGTTTAGATTTTGACGACGATAGCACTATTGAACAGGTGAATGCTCTATTAGATTTTACCCCTGTGTTAGACACTGATAGATGGAAATCTAGGTTCGAACCGTTACCAGTTTCTGAGACTACCCGAATTCCTTCTTTAGAAGAGCCCCCAAAGTTGGACCTTAAACCACTACCCGATACTCTAAAGTATGTGTTTTTAGGCCCATCTGAGACTTTACTTGTGATTGTAGCTTCCGATTTGGATAGTGATCAGGAAAGTAGGCTAGTAAATGTACTTCAAGACAATAAGGAAGCTTTAGGGTGGACTATATCAGACATTAAGAGTATAAGTCCTACTGTGTGTATGCATCAGATTCATTTAGAGGAAGACTCCAAACCTTCTAGGGAGATGCAACGTCGACTGAACCCTAACATGAAATAGGTAGTTCGAAAAGAGGTGCTTAAGTTGTTAGATGCGGGTATTATTTACCCAATTTCAGACAGTAAGTGGGTCATCCCTGCTCAGGTTGTCCCCAAGAAATCAGGTATCACTGTAGTCCAGAATGATAATAATGAATTAATCCCAACCCGAGTGACCACGGGATGGCGTGTGTGTATTGACTATATGAAATTGAACAAGGTCACAAGGAAGGACCACTTTCCCCTTCCCTTCATCGACCAGATGATAGAGAGATTAGCTGGACATAGTCACTACTGCTTTTTAGATGGCTACTCCGGTTATAATCAGATCGTTATTTCCCCAGAATACCAAGAGAAAAACACTTTTACATGTCCCTTTGGTACCTTTGCGTATAGACGCATGCCTTTCGGGCTATGTAATGCCCCTGCAACTTTTCAGCGTTTTATGATGAGTATATTTTCTGATATGGTAGAACGGTTCTTAGAGGTCTTTATGGATGATTTTTCAGTGTTTGGTTCATCTTTCGATGTGTGCTTGCATCATTTGACATTAGTGTTGACTAGGTGTAAGGAAAAAAATTTAGTGCTTAATTGGGAAAAATATCATTTCATGGTTAAATCAGGAATTGTGTTAGGGCACATCGTCTCTTCAAAGGGTATAGAGGTAGACAAAGCCAAAGTTGACCTTATTAAGACTTTACAGGTCCCAAAAACCGTAAAAGATATTAGTCATTCCTAGGGCATGCGGGTTTTTACCGTCGATTCATTAAGGATTTTAGCTTGATTTCTAGACCTCTTTGCAATTTGTTTTCTAAAGATGTTAAGTTTGTCTTTGATAATGATTGTTTAAAGGCTTTTGAGAAGCTTAAAACTTTACTCACTACTGCCCCGATAGTCCAGGCACCTAACTGGAACCTACCCTTTGAAACTATGTGTGATGCTTCAGATTATGCTATAGGCGTTGTGCTAGGTCAGCGAGAAAATTAATTACACCATATGATTTACTATGCTAGAAAAACTCTGAATGATGCCCAAATGAACTATACAACTAATGAGAAGGAATTGCTAGCCATCGTGTTTGCCTTGGATAAGTTTAGATCCTATTTATTAGGTTCTAAGATCGTAATCTATACTGATCATGCTGCTTTGAAATACCTTTTGTCTAAGAAGGATACCAAACCTAGATTGATTAGATGGATCCTTTTGTTACAAGAATTTTGTCCAGACATTAGAGACAAAAAGGGTGCAGATAATGTAGTAGCATACCACTTGTCTAGGCTAGTTGTTAGTTCCCCTAATAATTCCCTTCCTATAAGGAGATGTGTATCTGAGAGTGACCAGTCTAGTATTATCTCCTTTTGTCATGAACATGCATGTGGGGGGTCATTTTAGTGCTAAGAAGACTGCTGCTAAGATTTTGCAGTGTGGATTTTACTAGCCTTCGTTGTTTAAAGATTCCCATAGTCATTGTGTTTCTTGTGAGCGTTGCCAGAAGTTAGGAACCATTTCCCGTAGAGATATGATGCCTTTGAACCCTATTTTAGTGATTGAGGTCTTTGATGTGTGGGGCATTGATTTTATGGGTCAATTTCCTGTTTCGTTTGGTTATCTTTACATACTTGTCGTTGTAGACTATGTGTCTAAGTGGGTTGAGGCGGTTCCGTGTAAAACGAATGACCACGGGGTCGTAGTCCAGTTTTTGAAAGAGAATATACTTACATGTTTTGGTACGCCGCGAGCTATAATTAGTGATGTAGGTTCACACTTTTGTAATAGACCGTTTGCTCTTTTAATGAAACAATACGGTATTACCCATAAAGTAACAACCACATATCACCCTCAGACTAGTGGTCAGGTAAAGGTTTCCAATAGGGAAACTAAACGTATTCTAGAGAAAACAGTTAATCCAAACAGGAAAGACTGGTCGTCGAGGCTTACTGATGGCTTATGGGATTACCGTACTGCGTTTAAGACACCCATTGGAATGTCACCTTATCGTTTAGTGTTTGGAAAGGCATGTCACCTGCCTGTTGAGTTAGAGCATCGAGACTATTGGGCTATTAAGAACTTAAACTTTTCACTTGACAGGGCAGGAGCTCAAAGAAAGCTCCAGCTCAATCAGTTGGACGATATTCGTAGAGATGCATACGATAGTGCTAAGGAGTATAAGAACAAAATGAAACTTGTGCATGATAGGAATATTTTACGAAAGTCATTTTCTCCTGGTCAAAAAGTTCTTATGTATGACACTCGTTTGCATCTATTCCCCGGGAAGTTGCGCTCTCGGTGGACCGGTCCTTTTGTGGTCCGTACTGTTTTTCCTCATGGCGCTGTTGAGATTGAGACACCAGATGGTAGTAGTTCTTCGAAGGTTAACGGTCAGCGATTGAAGCCCTTTTTAGAGCCTTTTCCTACAGGTGATGTTGAGGAGGTCCCTCTGGAGGACCCTGTTTACCTTGATTGACCATCGAGGCGATTTTGTATGTTGTATAATATTTTTGTAGGTTTTTGGTTACACTTCACCCAGGTACTATCTTTCCGACTTCTCTCTTTACTATTTCCTCATGTTACTTATATTTTTGGTACTGTTCTTTAATTAGAAACATTGAGGACAATGTTAGATTTAAGTTTGGGGGTGGGGTAGAACTTTTTGTTACATTTTCGTTGTAATAAATAAACTCCAGAGCCTAGAAATTTATCCATATTAAGGATGGCACTAACCAATCTAAGTGGATGGAAGCATTTTGGTTGTAGGAGTTGAGGAACCAATCCGACTAGATGGCAATATCTAAAGAGTCTATTCATAAAAGCACAGAGCTCAGGTGTTAGAAATAACATGATAGTTTCACCATATCTCGTTGAGTCATTTTCACTTCTGTTTTTATTTTGTTTTGTTTTTAAACTATGTTTCTCTAAGTGATTAGGTGGGGCTCACGATTCAAGTTGTTACCAATGCTACGGTGAATTAGAGTGATTGAGATACAAAAAAAAAATAAAAAAATTGAGACTTGACCATCAGACCAACTGGAATAAATTCAATAAAGTCGACCACTGGAACTCTTGTATATGCCAGTTGTGTTGACCTAGAGTTAGGATTATCAATCACTGGTTCCTTTGTATATGCCAGTGTGTTGATATTAGTCAGACTAGTATCTCAGTCCATTAGGATAGGTTCATTTTTGCGGAGGCCTTCAGACAGATATGAGAAACACCGTTCACCTAGTAAACATCAAAACCATCTATGTTTTTCTATATCCATCTTCTTGATATATCCATGTGATTAGTTTTGACTCTGGATATTGATGTCCATAGTGCGACTATCTGAGTAGAGCTCTGTCACTTATATATGAATTTTCGTATGCTTGAGTGCAAACTCGTGTACAACAATTGGAATTTCGCATCAGGGTACTTCCTCCTGTAGTCAATAAGTATGCCAACCAAGGAGATTCTTTAGTGCCTTCCAAGGTTCTGTGTAGATATCTAGGGTCTGGAGTATAAAAATTTTGTGGGTATACCTCTGGTAAGCCCTCCGTAGACAACACTCCGCCACTAGAAACACCTAGGGGTTTAAAGGCTTATTGCATATGCTAAATGCAATCGACGATGTCTGCGACAGTGAGTTAGGATTTTATTTCTATTTTATTTTTGCTCGAGGACTAGCAAATAATAGGTTTGGGGGTATTTGATAGACACATTTTTGTGTCCGATTTGTCTCGATTCTATATATTGTTAGGGTTCATTTTTGTACTTATTATGGTGTTTTATTTATTTGTAGGTATTTTTGGCCAATAAACATTTTTGGAAAAAATTGGCTCGAAAAGTTGTCGGAAAGCACCCGGAGGACACTTGCTATTCGTGCCCCCGGTTTGGATAAGGGGAACCCCCATGACACCCCTTAAGGCAGCTGCTAAAGGCACCCCTACTCTGTATAGGGAGCGCCCTTCTTCTTCACGGTTTCAAATCCTCAAAATTGGCGGGAAAATTTGTGGCAGTGAAGAACAGATTAGGGTTCTTGATTTGGAAGAGTTTGAGGTCGATTAAACCTCTGATTTTCATAGGATAGACTCCTTATGGGTCTAGGAATCTGATATGGGAGTTGAAATCGATTAGATTGGGCTCAATCGACGGATTTTTATCACAACAGAAATATATGGAAAGTCACGTGTGTGACCTTTTTTAGGGAATTTTAGAGAGATTAAAGTTCTATGAACCTTCCCAAAGATTTGTATCTATCTAAGGAAGAGTTTAGAATAAAAAGGAAAGCTCAGAAAAGTGTAGATATTCTAAAACAAGAAATTGTCGCAACTTTGCCGTGAAGAGAGGGGAAGAGATTTTGGAAGATTTGGGAGAGACTTAATCGGTATTTTTGATATAAATAGATTGTTTGGGTCATATAGAAGGGAAGTCGAGAGTTGGGGGAAGTTTAGAGAAGAACAGAGAATGAAATCAAGAGTTGCAGGAAATTGTTTCTGATGGTGCACAAGGAAGAACACGAAGAACAAAAGGCCATTGAAGACAGTCGTTTCTGGGTCTTAAAATCAGCGACAAAGCAACAGTATTTACAACAGTTTTCTGTAATAGTTCCATTGTAACAGCTGTTTTGTAACTCCGATACACTGTTGCAAACAGTCTGTGTTATTACTTTTCACTCTTTTAATCATCTTTTGAGCAACAAACACATATTTTAAGACCATGATTAATATGAGGAGCTAAACCCCGTTGCTGAGGCGATAAAGGAAGCTATTTTTCCAACAAAAAGTGGTATATTCTATTTTATCTTTTTATTTGCAATAATTATATGATTATTTGCCTTGAACTATTATTGAATATGATTTTTTATTTGAGTGATTGTGATCTATTTTGATGGAGTATGCTTAGTTTTAAGACTTTTGATGCTTCATACTTGGTATTTACAACTACTACTTTTGAAAATTTACTTGTTGCAATATTTTAGAATCAAATTAAACGAGAAAATTGCATAAATATAAGTATTGGTTTAATCACTTTGAACTTGGAAAATAGTGGAATCTTAGCTTCAGTGTTTCTTTTAATATTGATATCATCTTTGATTGAGTTTGCTATAATTTTTAGTGAGTTTTCTATTTTAATATTAGAATTTAAGTCTAATTAATATCCTTCACAAGTCTGAGAATCGAACCACTTTTACCACTATCCACAAATCACATCAGAGTGCTTTTGTACCTGGTCGCCAGATTTTGGATAACATTGTTATTACAAAGGAATTACTCCATTCCATTAACAATTCTAGGGTTGTCAATAGTCATTTTGCAACTAAGGTGGATATGGTTAAAGCATATGACCGCGTTAATTGGAGGTTTCTCGGGGATATGCTACAAGTTATGGGAATATCTGGAAAAGCTCATTCTTTAATCATGGCATATGTGATGACTAATTTTTTTCAACTAACATCAATGGTTTTCCGCAAGATTTTTTCAAAAGCGAAAGGGGCATACGACAAGGTTGCCCATTATCTCCTACACTGTTCATTATCTGCTCTGAGGGTCTCTCTTTACTGATGAATCAATTTGAGTATCAAGGCCTATATCAAGGATACAAGATGAATAGATGGGCACCTACAATTACCCATTTGATGTTCGCTAATGATCTATTCTTCCTTGGTGAACATTCCAGAATTAATGTGCTTAATCTGAATAAATTGCTGCATCAGTATGCTTCAATGTCATGCCAACTGACAAATTACAATAAATCCACAATTTATTTTAATAAGGGGATTTCTGACCTAAGAAAGCGAACAACCATTCAAGACTTATTGATAAGGGGAGTTAGAGAAATGGTTCCTGATGATAAGTATCTTGGGATTTTCCGTTTAAAGTCACATTGCAGAATTGCAAGTTTTGATTATCTTATTGATAAATTTAATTCAAGACTGCCAGGATGGAGATTTCACTATACAAACATGCCAGGGAGAACTGTTTTGTTAAAGACCATCCTCTCCTCAATTCCAATATACTGCGTGGGAATTTGTATTCTTCGTAAAGGTGTTATGCATGAGATTGACAAGATTCTGAGATGTTTTTGGTGGGGTCATTCCACTAATGAGAGAAAGTTGCACTTCTTCAACTGGTCGAAGGTTTTTTTGAGCAAAGAAGATGGAGGACTGGGGATTCGAAATATAGATTTGATGAATATAGCCATGGTCTGTAAAACCGCATGGAGATTCCTAGAAAAAGAATATGCTATGTGGGTCAAGATTCTAGCGGCAAAGTACGTTCATGATGATTCCTTTTGGACAACCTCAAAGCCAAATAATTGTTCTTCGATTTGGAGCAGTTTATTGGAAGTTAGGCAATACCTCATGAATAAAGTGTTCGATAAATCTCAAATGGGATGAATGTTAATATTTGAGACAACCATTGGATTCTACAGAGATTGGATCACATTATCTCTAAACTGGTTGATCTACAAGTGGATGTTAACAGGGTGTCTGAATTAACCTTGCCTAATTCTGGAGACTGGAACTTAGAGTTATTGAATCTTATTTTTTCTCCGGAGGTAGTTTCAAACATTACTTCTATCTATCTTAGTCCTAGTGATAATTCTAAGGATGCATTAGTTTGGAAGTGTACTGCATCAGGTAAATTTTCGACTAAATCTTGCTACAAACTGCTTATGAACAACCAACCTACTTCATCTGAATTTAGTTCTTTTCCTTGGAAGAAGCTGTGGTCGTTTTCTTACATCCTACCAAAGATTTTAATTTTCGTTTGAAAGATCTTGAATAATAGTTTAGCAGTTAAGATGAATATATCTGGATTTGTGCCTCACATTCATACAGCATGTACACTGTGTGGGCAAGATGATGAATCAATATTTCATTTACTCTTTGTTTGTGCAAGAGCAAAGTTAGTTTTTGAAGTTGCAGGATTATTTTATGATTTGTTGATACAAGAAATCAACGTAATGCATATTATCAGGAAGTGGATGGAAGATAATTCAGCGCATGAATTTGTCAAAAGAATGTGTGTCATTTGGAATATCTGGAAACCTAGGAATGATATAGTTTTCTCGCAAGGGAACTTTTCTGTTAGTCACATTTTTAAAAAGGTTTATCAAGATTTTGAGATGTGTATGGATAACTACTCAGGAGATGATGTTAATCAAGATACCATAGTACAGGTGTGGTCTCCTCCTGATCATCCTTTTATTAAGACAAATGTAGACGCTGCATTTATCCCCAATAATGGAGCAGCATGTGGTGTGGCTCAAGACTGCAACCGCAATGGAAGATTTTTAGGATGTGCTTCAAGCACTTTTGACTGTACTTCTCCTTTTCTGGCTGAAACGATCTCCTGCAGACTTGGTGTGGAGCTTGGATTGAATCATAACTTCTCGAGAATTATTATAGATGGAGATGCAGCAAATGTGACTGCTGCTATTCTTGGAGATTCAAGGGCTATTCCTTGGTCCATCCGTTCAGAAGTTCTGAAAATAAAAGATTTAGCTGCTTTATTTAGTGATACCAAATTTCAGCATGTTCGCAAAAGTGCAAATCATCTGGCACACGAACTATGCCAACATGCTCTTCATGACAATGTAAATAATCGTTGGAATGTTAATTATCCACCCTTTTATATCTCTGGAAACCTCAACTTTTGACGTAATTTAATAAAGTTGGCTGTTTTTGAGCCCTTTTCCCCTTTAAAAGAAAAAAAAAACGGTAATCATCATAGTCTCATGGAGACATTGCTGAACAATTACCCGGTGATGCTTCAATATAGATGTGCTTTTAGTAGATGTGCTTTTAGTACCTCATTGGCTGCTTTTCTCAGCCAATTAGAGGGTAGGATATATTCCATCCACCAATCAAAATTACATAAGAAGGGAAGAAAGAAAGAAAGAAAGACGTCTCAGGCCTCAGGGATTGGTTTAACGGTTGATTGGGTGATGAAAAGTCTGAATCTGACGCTGACTCTAAAAGGGTTTGGATTAAGATTTCCTCCATCACCCTTCTCTTCTAAGGGGAAATTCGTCATCATTCGATCAATAAATTTTCGAGATTTCAACCAAGATCAAAATCAAACTCGAAATCGTTGTGTAAGGGTATCTGGTGGGATGTCTAATAACGAAACGAAGAAGGTTGAAGAAGAGCAATCAACGGAGAAGAAAGTGGGTTTGGATAAGTCACTACCAGAGCCAACACCACCAGAAAAGCCATTACCTGGAGATTGTTGTGGGAGTGGTTGCGTTAGGTGTGTTTGGGATGTTTACTATGAAGAACTAGAAGATTATAACAATCAGCTCCAAACCCTTTCTCAATCTCAATCCAAAACGTAGTATTTCGATTAGTATTTAATGGTGTTCCTGTTCTACTTCTTCTCTCCTTTCCCTTCTTTTTACTCTATATGATTATTACTACTTATTGTTAAAATGGGGAGAAGCTTGAGTTTCTCTTTGGTAAACTCATCATTTGATTTACTATTAGTGATATGCAGATTCTGAAATAGTATCTCCAGTAGCAGGTAGTAGTTTGAGATTTTATGTTTGCGAGTTGCATCCTCATTTTCTTTTCCTTTTTCTCCTATTTCTATGTTCATCCAAATCTATTGAGCTTTGGAAAAAAGAAACAATACAATCATGGTCTAATTCAATCATTCATGATCCTGCTTTTATCAATTTACATTTACTTCGAAGCCCTAAGAACCTTGGTTTCATCTGTTTTCCTTCGAATTTTAAAGAAATTGTGTTTTTGACTGAACCTCCGGAAGTAGTTGAATTGGTTGGCTAATGTTCCGAGTAAACCACATTTGGATGAGAGTGAGGTTGATGAGGATGCATTGGATGAGATTCTACACGATAGAATTCCCAAAGGGAGCCTCAGAAAAATGTACTACTGTACATTGATCATATATCAGACAATGAATTGAGTTTATGGGTTTTGAAGAAGAATACTCAACAGCAACAATATGAATGGATAGAGAAGTGCAGTTTTCATGTACCAGAAATCTTGGGTCGTTTCTGGTGGGATCGTGGTATTGCAATTGTTGGATATCCTAAACTTAAAATGATATTTGCCCCAGCTTGGATGAGTGACGAAGTCCATGGCGACTTGTATTGGAATTTCCACTGCTATGATGTGCAATCAAAACAGTTATGTTTGAGGCAAGTGATTTGAGGGTTCTCTTGCATGTATGTGAACAGCTTGGCATACTTTTGATCCACTTTTTTTTGGTACTAATCAAGAGAATTTTAGTGCTATGTTTTTAGTATTGCAACTTCTGATATAGGTACGTTTTTGTTTTCTCTCTTATATTACTGCATTGAGGTCTTCAGAGGGCTGACTGCTGAGAGTGAGAAATATTAGACAGTAATATGGATCTCTTAACTAAATAGATATGAGAGAAGTAAATCTTAAAAATTTGAAGGAGATGGTGATCCGTGATCCTAGAGAATTATGTAGGCAATCAGGTGTATTGGCTCCCTAACAAAGTCCAGACTCCTCGTAGAGTTGGAAAATCGCTTTGATGCTGCAGAGTTTTAATGCTTTCAGACATGATGTATTTTCCAATTTCTTAGACTGATCATAGATTTATAATTCTTTAAACATTTCATTTTTGCTTCTTCATTTTCATGGTTCTCCTAATCATGTTTTTGGTTTGAATCAAGATTATATTATGCTGTGTATTCATGTACCAAAGAGTTTGAGATTCCTTGTCAGAAAAGAAACTTGTTACAGTGATGTTGTATCGCCTGGAAGAACTGTACTTGTGCAGGGATAAACCAGAATGTTGTTATCGTGGTCCTAGGCTTCTACGCGCACTTATACTCATCTGCATCATGGTGTCAGCATCATATGCTTCCACAATCTGGAAATGGGGAACACAGGTGAAACTTGACTGTAAGCAGCCTATACATAATCTACTTCAACTCGGCTTCTGGGTAGCTACTAAGTTTTCTATTTATTATAAAGTTTTAAAAAGACATGAGTTCATTTATTTGGTAAGATATGGGAAGTCTTGGCCTAAACTATGCATAAGATGCTGTGATTTGTCTGAAGATCTGCATTGGTGTCTACATATCATTAGACAGTGATATATTGTTTATTTTTGTAGAGGGGATTCTGGACTTCCCCTTTACCTTCATTTTCTAAATAACGAAATAATGCACATTCCATTATGCATTTCAGTGTGGTATACATCCTGAAGCTCTCTTTTTCAAAGATGAGTTTTATAGCAACTAGCAAAATAATACAGAGAAAAGTTTGCTTTTGCTGCGATTTTCTCTTAAACCTTATTGGTTGTACCGCACTGGGATATTTCTTGTCACCATAGGTGTTTGCTTCTCAAATTGGAAACTGATAAAATATGGTTGGCCACCGTGAATGGACATTGATATGGTGATCTATATTCTGTTCTTATTCATGTAGTTTGAGGTTTTTGCGATTTCTGGTACTGGTGTGATGTTAGTGTTTGGTTGTATGATATTTAATTGATCTTCAAACAGGTTGCGAGTTTTTGCTGGAAAATTGAGTTCCATAATCTTGTCATCTTTGAATTCCATAATCTTATCAGGGATTAAACGTAGAAGAAACATAAATGGGAGTTACTGAAGCTGGTGAAGGTGAAGATGCACGGATGAAATCTGCAATTCCTACGATAACCCTTCTACCCATAAGCTTTCCTTTTATATTACTATTTTCTCCCATTGTACAATATTCTTAAGATAGCATCTTGTTGGCTTCTAATTTGTTAAACACAAAAGATCTTACTAGGATAGAAAATGATAGTCTTTTATCTGTTTGGTTTGCAGGATGGTTTGGGGGATACATCAGGGTTTCCGTCACAGAACAAAAGCACCAGAGAAAGAGATAAGTACTTGCAGAGAATTGTAAAGCATCAAATCTTCAGTAAGAGAGTGATGTCCCTAGTTGTTCTTGAGGCACCTCATATGTTGGTCCTGTTCTTTATATCCCTTGGTATCCTTGGGGAATGTGTTTTCTTCCTCATTTACATTTGATTATTTGGACATACTCAGAACTTCAATCCATAATATCCTCTTACACACAGTGATGAGGTTGATTATAGAGGTGCAGGACATCCTGATGGCCCTGTTCTTGTGCCTGTGTCCCTGGATCAGTTGAATTTCCTCCTAATCGTTTTACTTGTCGCATGTGATTTACCTCATATTGTAAAAAAATTAAGCAGTTGAGCCATGTGAGATTGTTATCTGTCTCTGGTTGATGTCCACCAATTTGAATTGTCTTTTGGTCCACTATAATTTATAAATGATTTTTAGTTCATCTTATAGAGCAGTTGACTTACCTCTGGTTATATTAGAGCAGAAGCCATATAACATGTTTTTCTTATAACTATGTATAACCCGGCATCCGCAGGTTATAGCGATCATCCTAATACGGGAATCAGTTGTCCTAAAACTGCATTGTACTCTAGGATTTATTTTTTTCTTCGATGAAAGACTTTAATTGAGACTCAGTTTCAATTGATGCCTTCTTAATCCTGACATCTCATACTTGTAAATTATGCAATATGCTTTTCTTCTCAGTCTTATTCAGATCACGATCAACAAAGCTTGATGTTGATTTGCTAATCTAGAACTAGTCTAGTTCAGTAAATCCCTGTTTAAAAGTACGGAGCTAAAATGAACTGCCAAGGCGCTCAATATTTATCAAATTAGAATCCAGTTACAAGAATGAAGAATGCGACCAAGTATAAAATAATGCCTAGGGAAAAAGAATATGAGTAGGCACTGCAAAATGCATCAGAAAATAATGCAATGTAACATGGCCTATAAAAATTATTGCAGAGAAATAATGTATGTAATAGGTGCTCAAGTTGAGCCGCATGCAGTGAAGTAAGAAATAATGCAATGTAAACATCGCCTCCTATATAAAGAACCTGACACCCCTTCGTGACAGAATTCCTTGCTACATGTTGTCTAAACAAGATTAGAAAGGCCTAGTGTGCCGACCAGCAGCTTTACCACAAAGAAGAGCATTCTTTGGGATTGGGTACTCATCCCTCCATGAATTTGCTGGAGAGAAGACGCGCAGATAAAACTGCTGACCTAAATATTGTCTAGCCCAGTCCTCAGATCTTATGTTCCACATCCCTACGTTGTCCAAAGCCATATATATTGCAGTCCATGACTTGGGATAAACCTGCGCCATATCAAATCAAACACAGCAGTTATGCCATACAATCATCTAGCTATTTTCTGTTGAATATGTATTCAACTTTGTTATGAATGTCACAAGCAGAATCATATCGAAATGACAACGCAATATTCATTTTCCTACCTGAGTTGTGCATCTGGAAACCGTATCCCTCAAATTGTAACCTTTTCTACTGGCTGGTGTCCATTGACCTCCATCCATCCTGCTCATGATACATAATATATCAGTTATTTGACAAATTAAGAAGGTAGAAAAGATTCGTACGGTCATTTTCGTACTTGACTAATTGAGCCAATAAATCTTACCCCACGACGAAGAATGAATGACCATCGATATGCCACGACTGAACAGTAGTTTCGAAATTCTCAAACACAATCTCAACAAAAGACCGGAAATCGGCTCCCATGACAGAGGTCTGGAGGTAAGCACCACCACCAGTGGGGTAATCAGAAATGGATCCGACACTGAAGATGCCTCCAATCTTAAAGTAATCCGCAAGCTTTAAAGGTGTGCTAGTTGGGACATAGGACACCCTGTTGACAGCATACCTCTGCATGCGGTTAATTATAGGTGCACTGTTTGCGAGCCTGATTGTACGGGCAGGTTTGATCATCCCATAATGGTAGGAACCTTGAGGATTGGGTCTTGGCCCACTCGCTGTCAGGTTCCACCTGATTGTCAAAGAGCATTGGAATTTATTTTCAGTGAAGTTTTGAAATGTGAAGAGTATGAAAACGGTCTGGGCATTTAGCATTAGTAATAAAACTTATAGCTTTTGGACGGAGAAATTGTACCTGATAGATCTGGCTTGGCTGAGTGACCAAGCAATCTGATCGGTAGGACCCCAAGGGAGGGCACCAGAAACTCCTTTAAATGAATTACTATAGTGAAGAACGGCTGTGGTTGTGAGAACTAGTTTAGTGAAGCGTGACGAGACAACCATGTAGTAATCCATGGCAGGTTGATCAGCTGTGACCAAGACAGAATATGACTGTCCAACATGAATGTCAAGTGCAGTATAGGTATTCTGTAGAGTGTGAGATCCTTCCACCTCTATCAATTTCATTTTGTGACCTTGGATTCTGAAGTTGATGGATGTGGTAAGCCCCACATTCGATATCCTTAACCGGTATGTCTTCCCTATTATATATCAAAATTTGCAAACAAATAGATAGCATAAATAAATATCACAAAGACACTGTTAAAATAACTGATGTGATTATGACATAGGATGCTTTTAGATGGGTACCTTGATCAACTGTGACAGTGTACCCATTCCATCCACGACCGTTGATGAGGAGTCCGTCAGGAGCAGGAAATTTGTGTCCTCTATTCAATATAGCCCTCAAATACTGTATATGTCAAAGAAGAGTTGCATATCATTTTTGTGCAATATGGGAAGATATAGACAATGACAGTCTTCTTGGAATAAATCAAGTATGCAACATTTTTAGTCCCTTTTTAAACTGACAATAAATTCCAATCCACTTACAGTGTGATTTCTCTTGAACCAATCACCGGCCAATAAAGTAAAATCACCAGCAGGAGGAGGAAAAGGAACAGGAATTCTTGGGCGACTCCAGATGGCAATACCACCAAAACCTCCTGCAGCCTTGTGCATAGCAAGTGATGGGAAGTAGAAGAAGCTACCAATCTGATCCTTCACTTGGAGAACATAAGTGAAGTTTTTTCCTGGTGGAATGGGACAATTAGTACCTGAAAGCCCATCCTGCCATGAGTTTCTTCTGTGCTGTATACCGTTCCTGCTCAAGAATCCAAAAATTTGAACATTATGAATTTAGTAACAAAAACCTCAAAAATTAGTCAAAATTGTGCTTTTAAGCACTAGAATCTCATTTAATTTAGAGAAAATTCCTGCTTGGTTTCAATTGCTTAAACCACTCCATCAAAAATTTTTTTTGCTTAAACCACCATTTGAGTCTATCCAGTACTACAAAGATCCAACTGCACTACGTTTTATAAGTTCACGGTACAAACAATGCACACATATTACATCAACTGTATGTCTTAAGTCGGGATTATTAACTGGTTTAGCGTCTCCAACTGATTATGGGACCGATCACTTTTTCTACAGAGAAAATTGGCAACAATACGTTTGAAGGTCGATAAAAAGGCCATTGCTGCTAGAAGATATATATATATATATATATATATCCTTATTATAGAACCATTAACATTAGGTACAAAATGCAGATAGTTCAAGATGTCTGGAGTACCTAAGCTATTCGAGAAAATAGAAGTGGTTTTTCCACAACAGTCTTTGCTGACATGTTTTACTAAACAGTGACAAAATAATCAGTTATGTCCAGCCTAAAAGCGGCAGTGCTAGGGATATACCAATAGAGGTTGTCCATTTTGATCCACCTTCCCTTCACCACCGGATTTGATAGGGGTGGGGTTTCTAAAATCTGAATGAGAACATACAGTAATTAGATTTTAATGATCCACAATTGGTCCCAAAATTAATGAACCAATTGTGGACCATCGAAATCTAACCATTGGATGTTGTTTTAGGGTCCGGTTCAGATTTTAAAAACCCATCCCTATCAAATATTGTGGTGAAGGAAAGGTGGAACAACACCCCTAACAGTAAGTGCCAAAAACAGAAAAACTAACGGTGTGCCAATTGTGGGCCATCAAATTCTAACCATTGGATGCTGTTTTGGGTCCATTTGAGTTTTAAAAGGACCCTCTCCTACAAATCCGAATGGCTGGTCCACCAAATTAGTGCACTCCTATACAGGCCTGGGCCACAAGTTTCTTTATCAGTCTTTCCTAGTGTAAACAACAAACCTTGACTAATAAGTTATTCATGTTTTTTATTTTGGGAGTTGAGATTTTTATTCAATTATGTCAAAGTCATGGAATTAAAGAACCATGAGACACATTTGATTATTAAGTCCAAGGACTAAAAGCAGAAACATTCAAGCTCAATGTGATTGCTCTTAGTAGAATCACCTTACGGACTTCCTAGCGGAAATATCCAAACTCAAGATGACCAAGAAATTATTTTGCTCACGCGGTGCTCGAGCATTTTTGATCTAGCAGCATTACAACCAACCATTTTAAAATAAAAACGGCATTTAACCAATTTAATGAACTTGTTCATTGTAATGCTACTAGATCAAAAATGCTTGAGAAACGTGCAAGCTAATTTTTTCCTGCCGTGATATGTATATACACCATAGTGTTAAGTTGTGAGCTATTTTTCATTATATAGTTAGATTTTTAAGAAAAGTTTCCTGTGAAAGATATCCAACAATAATTATCTTATGTGTGATTTTCCTGAATTGACAAGCCTTGTCAGCCTTGGCTTTCATACCAAGAATGGAAGTTTCTTTTATCATACTCATTCTAATGGCCGTGTGATTTCAGCCATTTTTCCTCTTTGGCACTGCACTAACAAAGGTCTAAACTTCAACCTATAAATCAATTCATTTCGAGGTTATCATGAATACAACAGCTTGCTCTTTATATAGGATGGTTACTAACACCTGTTTACTCTGCACTCAGTTTATAGTTTTCTAACTCCAAAGGAATTCATGTGGAGATGACGGAGACACTGATTTTCGGGTGATGATATTGTAAATTTTCAATCCTAATAAATTTAACATTCTAACTACAACCATTTAAATACAATCCAAGGAAAATTTACTTCGCCCCTAGTTGGAAAAGACAACCCACTGTTATTCCTATTCCACAGATATTAATCTAAATCATTTCCTCTTTTCATTCAAATTTCATACACACATGTACTGCATGCACACATATTCTGGAAAATAAGACTACTGGACCTCTGCTTTAGTCCTACTGTATAAATGGGTAAGAACACACAACTTAGAAGATAATTCAAAATTACATTTGGAGTTTTTCTTTTTTCGAAATTGAAAGGTAATATTGGTTTATTTAATTATTGTTTATTAGATTTTTTTACGTATACAATAACTGTCAAAATTTTGTTTATTCTGTTACATTTTTACTAAACATTTTTTATTTAAGATACTCTTAAGTGTTTTTTTCTCTAAGTACCTTTCATTTTACTTATATTAAGAAAATACAAATAACAAAGTCAAAGGAACTTAACAAAATCAAAACATAAGGATCAATCTTAATGGAAAAATGTGATTGGAAAAAGTAACTAATGAAGTAATGAATTTAGGTAGATCTTAATGGAGTAGTTGTTAGTAAACTATTTAAATTAGGTACTAAATAATGAATTAAAGATAATGTCAAAGGAAGAACAAGGATCAATCTTAATGGAAAAACGTGATTGAAAAATTTTCGATGCCTAAAATCAATATTATCCAACGGAATAAGAATTCTCCAAAAATAAAACAGTGAATTATCTTATCCAACTAACCGGCAAAATCTATTTGCCATTGCAGTCTAACTTTAATCTGAATATAGCTAAGATCATATTTGACTTTTTGTTACAACTCCACCTTGTGTCACTTGCATCCCTACTTACACCTACATTACACAGTATACA
This sequence comes from Papaver somniferum, assembly GCF_003573695.1. Classification (NCBI taxonomy): domain Eukaryota; kingdom Viridiplantae; phylum Streptophyta; class Magnoliopsida; order Ranunculales; family Papaveraceae; genus Papaver; species Papaver somniferum. The sequence goes on along the minus strand of NC_039359.1, from coordinate 99,703,986 downwards.
CTTCCAGTTCCAACTAACCTTATGCCTAAAAAATCAATGAAATCTACCTCCAGCCCACCACCATGAAAACATAGGTCTAAAGAACATGTGTGCTACAGCAGTAGCACGTTGGTCGGTCAGCACAATCAACTGTAATGTAATGCTTTGTGATTGGACATGTTGACAGACCAATATCTTTTGTCGTCTGTTAGGAACTACTGACTTGCTTAATATTATAAGTTTTATTCCTTCAAATACTATCAAAATTTTCATGATTCAATAAATCTCCACCTACATCATTTTATCAAGACAAATGCATTTTCTCTTACTGATGGCACACGTCAATTTATTTCCACCAATATTCTCAAAAGAAATGTATTAAATGAGAAAATGGGCATGCATTGTCTACATTCATATTCATATTCATCTACAAACGGTCCAAAGCCAAGTTACTGTGATGGTGAGTACAATCTTGAAGCTATTTTCTAATGGTAAGTCATTAGATCTATAGAGTATGTGGAGTTAGATTTATTGTATTGAGTTATTTATGATGGTCTTGGACTGAAAACCAAAGGGGGGTTGAGAGTTTAAAGCTGTCTGACACTTAGATCCGTACCCTTTAATCTTTTATGACGGGGTTCTGATCCAAGAATAAAATTCAGGATACCAAAAGAAAATGCATTTTGAGTACATCATTATTGCACATCTGAAGGTATCATCATGCAATATGATTAAAAAAGAGAAATGATTAAGACTCATTATTGTATCACAGACCAAACACAGTCTAACCTTGGATATTCTACAACTGCAAGTAGAATTGAACCCAAGACCAACAAAGAAATTGGTCTTTTCCATAAAAAGATAATCTTTGGAAAAAAAAACCTTCAGAAGAAGAAAAATTACTTACCAGGAGAGGAGGAAAGGTTCGTTGAGCTCATTATGAACACTAATAATCAAGTTGTCATTTGTCACACACTCGATTCTTGGACCAGGAAATTGCCCATTTATCAAGATCCCCTGCAACACTCTTTCCTAATTAGTAAAACAAATTTTAACATTCAAAACTACTAGTACATTATCATCAAAACTTGAAGAAATTAGTTATGTACCCGTTGTTTAACACCAAGAGGATAGATATCACCAAATGTGACCTTCCATGTGAAGAATCTATAAGGATCTTCACCATAAACAAATGTAACAAATAAGAACAATGAGAAGACCAGAGAACAGAGTATCTTTGTTTGTCTCATCTCTTTCTTTCTTAATTTCACTGATGAGGAAATAAAATTAATTCAATCTCCCTCACTCACTCGCTTAATCACACTCTGTGAAGAAATAGTGGGAGGAGAGATCTGCTGAAACAAACTCACGGCGCCATTAAAGGTATATTCTATTCTACCTTTCCTCTTCTCTTCTCCTTTAGTGAGTGAGAGACAGAAAAAAGAGAAGAAGAAAGAAAGGATAAAACCAAAATAGAGTAATGAAATCTTTTGCTGTTGCCTTTCTGTAATTTAAAAGGAGAAAGAGGGAATGGTGTGATGTGTCTGTGAGCTGCAGCAGCTAGTGGTAGTGCTAGAGTCAAATGAACTGTCACTAGCTAGAGAGTGAGAAAAAAAACTGAGAGAGGATGGCACTTGCAAGTTTTGATATTCTACTTCGTTATATCTTATTATGTGTCTAGCTGTGGGTACCTTTATGTGACATTCTCCGTTGTTTATTGCAATTTGTTTGTTGCGAAACGCGGCAAACGCCTCATGTTTTGGATCCACCTGCTCATTTCCGTGCTAGGTCCGTCCAAACACAATCTTTGCCATTTTTACTTTTCACTTTGTAAAGTTACCGTGTGTAAAATGATGAAAAAAAGAAAGAATCTTGCTTTGTATTTTTTATCGGCCAAAATAAGAATATTGAAAGCACGCAGGTTATGTGTGATGAGCATGAGCATAGAGATTCTAATGTAGTTGTGAGAATAATTCTTTGTATCTTCATTGATAGGCAAAAACCTGATTTATACATGTTTACACAACTAGATAAGGCAAATAAAAGATACACCTGATAACTAGATAAGGCAAATAAAAGATACACCTAACAATATCTAGGATATATACAGAAAGAATATATATGCAGTTACAACCAAATAACAAACACAATAATGTCAAGATATATCATATCTTGACCATATCTTAACACCCCCCCTCAGACTCAAGGTGGTGGAGTACACATCTTGAGTCTGGAAATTAAGAATCGAAGACGAGCTGCAGAGTGAGTCTTGGTGAAAAGATCAGCCACTTGAAATTCTGATTTAACATGTGGAAGAGTGATTGTACCTTTCTTGAAATGATGACGAGTAAAATGAAAATCTATCTCTATATGTTTTGTACGCTCATGAAAGACATCATTGTGTGTAATTTGAATAGCATCCTTGTTATCACAATACAGTGGTGTAGGAGCAGAAATTAGAACTCCCATATCACGAAGTAGCCACCGTAACCAAATGAGTTCAGATGTGGTGTGAGCAAGTGCTCTATACTCTGCTTCAGCACTTGAACGAGAAACCACACTTTGTTTCTTACTTCTCCATGAAATCAACGAGTCTCCCAGGAACACACAATAGCCTGTAATAGATTTTCTATCTGTAATATCCCCAACCCAATCGGAATCTGAGTAAGCTTGAAGAGTGAGATCAGACTTTGATGAGAAACACAGACCTTGATGAAGAGACCCCTTGATATATCTTAGAATTCTGAGAACAGCTGCATAATGAGTAGATCTTGGAGCAGACATAAACTGACTGACTATGTGAACTGCATGACTTATGTCTGGTCTCGTAATGGTCAAGTAATTTAGACTCCCTACTAGTTGAAGATACAGTGTTGGATTAGACAATAGAGTCCCATCTGTAGGACTGTATTTTACATTCAATTCAAGAGGTGTATCAGTTACCCTATTGTCAGATAGCCCTGCACGCTGTAGAATCTCAGATGCATATTTGACTTGTGATATGAAATAACCAGTGGATGACATGCCAACTTCAATGCCAAGAAAGTAACTTAAAGATCCAAGATCTTTCATCTTAAAACAATCACTGAGATATGATTTGAGTTCAGTAATACCTTGTAGATCACTGCCAGTAATAACCATGTCGTCAACATACAAGAGAAGAATGACAATTCCTTTTTCTGACGATCTGACAAACATAGCTGAATCACAGAAGCTTTGTGTAAAGCCATACTGGAGAATTGCATTGCTAAACTTCTCAAACCAAGCACGAGGTGCTTGTTTGAGTCCATATAATGCTCGTCGAAGCTTACATACTTGATTAGGTTCATGAGGCAAACCAGGAGGAGGTTTCATGTAAACCTCTTCTTGTAACTCACCATGAAGAAACGCGTTTTTCACGTCCATTTGATAAAGCCCCCATTGTCGTGCTGCAGCAACAGCAAGTAATGTACGAACTGTAACCATTCTGGCCACTGGTGCAAATGTTTCTTCATAGTCAACACCATACTCTTGTGTATAACCTTTTGCAACAACTCGTGATTTACATCGTTCAAACTCACCATCTGACCTGGTCTTGACTTTATAGACCCATCTGTTTCCAACAACTGATTTTCCAGGAGGAAGGTCCACCATTTCCCATGTGCCTGCCTCTGCATGTGCTTCCAATTCATCATCCATTGAATCTTGCCATTCTAGAATGGCTGCATCTTCTCTGTATGTTTTTGGTTCATAAAATGACAAAATAGAAGACAAGGAACAGTGATAGTCTGCATACTTAGCTGGTGGTCTTCGATTGCGAGGTGGCAAAGAATTTTCTTCAGAATCAGGATCTCGTTCCTGAGTTGCACTGTTAGGTTGAGTCGTAGAGTGGTCTTGGTCATCCGTATTTGGTGGATCAACAACTAGAGGAGATGGACTTTAAGGAGTAGATATAGGAAAAGTGCTAGGATTGGATTCACTAGGAAATGGATCAGAATAAGTGAAAGACTCAAAAGATGATGATTTGCTGCTTGGAAATGACCAGAATGGAACTTTCTCCCAGAGTGTGACATGACGAGAGACACGAAGCTTTCTATTAACTGGATCATAACAACGGTACCCTTTTTGTTCAATACCGTAACTAAGGAAGACACACAAGACATTCTTTTGACCAAGTTTATGACGTTCACGTTCTGTAAGGAGTACAAAACAAGTTGAACCAAAGACTCGAAGCTCAGAATAGTTTGGTTTCTTACCATAGAGACGCTCATAAGGTGACATTCCTCCTATGACAGTTGTTGGGACTCTATTGATGGTGTAGACTGCAGTAAGGACTGATTCTCCCCAGAAATTTGAAGGAACGAGCCAGAAATTAACTGAGTTCTAGCTGTCTCTATAAGATGACGGTGTTTACGTTCTGCAACTCCATTTTGTTCTGGAGTTTCAGTACATGACAGTTGAATAATGGTGCCTTGGGTTTTAAGAAATTCTTTGAATGGATTGGAAATATATTCCCCTCCTTGATCAGCACGAAAAACTTTGATCACTTTACCAAACTGAGTTTTTATCATGGTTGAGAAATCAACATATAACTTAAGAAAATCTGCTCTAGAGCTGAATAGATATACCCATGTATAACGCGAATAATCATCAATAAAACTGACATAATACAAAGCACCTCCCTTTGATATAATTGGATATTTACCCCAGACATCAGAATGTATAAGAGAAAAAGGTTCAGTTGAGACAGAAGTGCTAAGATTAAAAGAAAGAGCTGGTTATTTTGCCAGTTTACAAGAGATGCAATTTGGTTCTTTATCTAACCGAGTATCTCCTAGTAAACCCTTATTTATCATATATGAAAGACGAGAAAAGGAAGAATGACCTAACCTAGAATGCCAAGATATGAAGGGAGATATTGACACAGGTGCAGTGAGAGTAGCAGCTACGACATGACTTTTAGATTCCGCTGAGAGAGCAAGAGATTGAAGGAGATACAACCGACCAACTCTACGGCCTATCCCAACTAGCTTCCCGGTTTTGAGATCCTGTATAGGGGTGATGACAGGATGAAGACTTTCAAAAAAACTTTTGATTAAAGTCATATGGTTTGATGCTCCTGAGTCGAGAAACCATTCTGTTGAATAAATAACTGAGGAGATAGAGAAGGCAGATGCAGCTGTAGGGCTGTTACCAATTGAGAGTGCTTGTTTAATCATCTCTTGAATATCAGCAAGGTTTGGTGCTGAACCACCACCAGGTACAACTAATGCAGATGAGGTTGTCGATGTTGCATATGGATCTGTTGCAGATGAAACTGGAGCTGCCGTAAATCTGGTAGGTGTATTTAATTTGTTTCCTCCATTAGCATTGATCCTTCTCATGTTTCTTGAGGTTGGTGAGGTGCAGAATCTAGATGAGTGACCAAATTCCTTACAATACCCACACTGTGTTGTGGGTGTGTCAGGTATTGTGGCAGCAGGTGATGTATTGGCCAATGGGAGATTGCAGTTCCTTGCCAAGTGTCCAAAGGTCTTGCAGTTATGACACTGTACTTGAGACATATCACGTTGCACTTGAGCATTTGAGTTTCTTGGAAAATTGTTAGGGATGGATCGTGAGGGCACAGCAAATACTCCTGATATCTCCGGTGTGATTCTTTTCCTTGTTTCTTCTGTAATAAGTTCAGACAAAGCAACTTCCACCGTGGGAAGAGGTGAACGATGAAGGACTGATTCCCTAACAGACTCAAACTCATCAAGCAAAGCCATTAGAAACTGAACTAAACGTGTTTCCTCTCTATACTTCTGCCACAATTCCAAATCTACGGTCCATATTGGTTCCATGAGTGTTAATTGATTCCAGATTAAAGACATCTCAGAATGAAAAACAGAAATAGACTGATCATGCGATTGTTTCATAGATCTAATATCTTGTTCGAGTTTATACCTCTGAGCAAAGTTGATTTGGGTGTACCTTTTCGAAACAAAATCCCATGCATCTTTGGCTACCTCAAAACTTGTGAGTTGCATGCTTATGGAAGGAATGACTGTGTTTCCAATCCAAGTGAGAATCCTGTGATTGTTAATCTCCCATTCTTCTTTTGGATCCTTTTTCTGTGTTTCATTTTCTTTCCCTTTTTCAACAGAACTGCTTGTTGTAGGTTTCTTTTCTATACCATCGACATACTTCCACATACTCTTTCCTTTGAGAAAACTCCTCATGAGGAATGACTCGTGATTGTAATTGGTTCCATCAAAATGGACAGTGATAGGTTGAGAATCTTCTCTTGACATGATTACTATGTTTTCTCTGGGTTGTATTTTCTCTGGATTGTATTGCAGCGGAAACTGGTTCTCAGATCTTTCCTAGCTCTGATGCCATGATTAACATGAGCATAGAGATTCTAATGTAGTTGTGAGAATAATTCTTTGTATCTTCATTGATAGGCAAAAGCCTGATTTATACATGTTTACACAACTAGATAAGGCAAATAAAAGATACACCTAACAACTAGATAAGGCAAATAAAAGATACACCTAACAATATCTAGGATATATACAGAAAAAATATATATGCAGTTACAACCAAATAACAAATACAATAATGTCAAGATATATCATATCTTGACCATATCTTAACACTGTGCAAGTAATTACAAATAAAGAAAAGCATATAAGCCAAGGTCAAAGCGAAAACAACCTACCAATACTAAAAATAAAGAGAAAGACAAGTTCTCACTAAAATATCGGCAAAGGAAGATGCAACTTGTACGGCCACTACCATAAATTAAAAGCGATTTGTAATTTCACCATCTAGCACGAATTATTGAAAAGGAAGACTCACATTATACTCCCACCATGTTAAGATATTTTATGATTACCCTCAAGGCCATTAGCCATATCCAAAGTTTCAAGTTACAGTCTTAGGCCAAGCACTATAGTGCACGGCTTCCCTTCCCTATCCCTCAAATAAAGGAAAGGGATACATGTCAAAAGACAACTCCATTATGGTGTTTCTTCATCCCTTCCCTACATGATGCGAAAATTCAGTTTCCGTGTGAATGGTGCTATACGGTTTACGTATTCTTTTTTCCTATTCTTTTTTCGTTGGAATATATTTATTTAGGTAAAGAAAGATAATTAGGTAAAAAAAAAATTAAAAAAAAAAAGTTTCAGAGTAAAACTAAAAAAACTAAATACGGATACTCAGTTACCGCCACATTCCCCTTCCCTACTACCCGGATCAGATGTGATCCACCTAGTAGGGAAGATAGGGGATTTCCCTACTTTTATGGGGATATGAGAGACCATTGTGGTTGCCAATTTGGATTTACACATGATATGAGGGATAGGGAAATGGGACACCATAGTGCTTAGCCTTACAAATAGGCCTGTCAATGGAAAAATATCCGTCGGATATTTAGAAATCCGATATCCGACAGGTTAAGCACTACCGGATATTCGGTATCCGATAATATCCTATAGGATATCAAAATAAGATATCGATTCTGATAGATTAAGGTATCGGATATTTATCCAATAATATCCGATTCTGACAAAAAAAAATCATAATTTGTGAAACATATGCAGAGGTGAAATTTAAGTTCTATTTCTCATATATACCATCCAAATTGTCTTTAAAAACAGTCTTAAAACATTACTCTTAAGTAGTTATGTCTCTAAGTAAGTCTCTTACTCACGCACATACATGAAAAGAAACACAAGCAAATGCTATAGAAAGTAAGAAACTTCGAAATACGAAGTATGATAAGTATTTGTCACTCTCCACTCTAGTCTCTGACTCTCTTGTCTTCATTCGTCTTCGATTTCCAAATTTTCCATATCTGCATTATAACAAGTCAACATTCAGATAAGATACACAACTACATAAGTAGTAATAATAGGAACTAAGAAGAATAACAGATGAAACTACGCACTGAGTTTAAGAAAAAAAAATGTTACCTTTCACAAATGAAATCTGGGAACCAATCGCTTAAGCACAACAATGCTTCAACAACCTCTGGAATCTTTCTCTAATTTCATCTATACATGTAAGTCACATTAAACACTAATTTTTTATTGGAAGACAGAAATCCTAATTTCATGACAATCGAACACAGAAATAGAAGAGAATTAGTACCTAATTGAGTGGGTGAGTGATTGATAAACAATGAAGTGAGTGATTGATCGAGAGACATAGTGGACAGGCGGCTGATGGCCAGTGGAAAGAGAAGAGGAAAAAAGAAAGAAAAAGAAATGAGTAAATCGCTAGGTTTACTCGACTGATAGTAGATGTAATAGCTGATTTACAAGTATATCCCTGATTCTATCGGATATCGGATATTAATCAAACGGATGGAGCCTAATCCAATTTCGGTACGTTAAGGAAAAAATATCTATAAATAATATACGTATCTGATATCCGATAAAACGGATAAAATTCCGTATACTCGAAAACGAATTCCAGGTATCGGACTGATATTGACCGGCCTACTTACACAACTCGAGAAAATACAACTAGGCCAATACGTGGGTGCTACATTTGATTCTAGAAGGTCGAGACAGGCGAAGTCACCAAAGAAAGATTGATTACCGAGTTTAACGGCATTGTAATTTCTAAAAAGTACCACCTTTCACATGTATGATTGTTCTGTCAAGTTCACGTGCAGTAAAACTTCTTGATAAAAGCAGTAAGATTGATTTTGTCTGCAAAACTTCCCGATTAAAGCAGTAAGGTCTTGTCTTCATTCGTTTTTTATTTTATTTTTCCTTTTTCTTTTTCTTTATACAAATAATGGATACCACCACAGGTCCACGAGCCCTCAGAATTGGTAAATCTTTTCGTTGGAATGGACTTGTCAAGAATTTGAAATTTAAGAACATTTACCGCCCCAAAAAACAATTCGGCGACAATTAATTTTTTTTTCATTTTTTGTAGAAGAGCCTTATAGGAAATAAGTAAACACCAACAGACCAATGCTTCCAAAAAAAGAAGAACAAAAAAAACACAAAATTGATTAAAAAGGCCAAAATCAAAGATATTAAAATTGTTAGAAGTGATAATGGAACGGAATTTAATGCATTACGTGGTTATTTTAAGACTAATGGAATAGTCTTTGAGACATCATGTGTAGGTACTCCTCAACAAAATGGAAGAATAGAGAGAAAGCATCAACATATAATGAATGTAGCAAGGGCTTTAAGATTTCAAGCAAGCTTGCCGAAACGGTTTTGGGGAGAGTGTGCATTGACAGCAGCGTACTTGATAAATCGTACGCCTACACCTATCCTAAATAATAAAATACCATATGAAGTATTGTTTGGAAAACCACCTCTATATAAACAGTTGAAGGTGTTTGGATGTTTATGTTATGTGCATGATCAAAGTAGCAAAGGAGATAAGTTTGCTAGTAGAGGAAGAAGGTGTGTATTTCTCGGTTATCCATATGGTAAGAAGGCGTGGCAAGTTTATGATCTAGACACAAGAAAGTTTATGGTGTCTCGAGATGTCAAATTCTATGAGACACAGTTTCCATATAAGACTGAGTTGAATGGTAATATAGTTGAGACTGACATAATGGGGAGCAGTAGAAGTCATATAGTGACTGATGTTGCTGGGACTTCAACTGAGACAGATCGTGATTGTAAAGAATGGAGTGATGATGAAGATTACATGGTTGCTGGCGGTGAAAAAGCTGCAGAAATACAACGACAGACAGATGCAAATGTTGCAGTACAGACTGCAGCGCCTGATGACGATGTCGCTGTGCAAACTGCAGCACCTGCTGAAGATGTCGCAGTACAGACTACAGCACCTGCTGAAGACATCGCAGTTCAGCATCAGACTGCAGCGTCAGAAAATCAGGCAGTTGTGAACAATGATAGACAAGCCACAGATGCTGCTGTTGACAACAATGGTTTAGGTAAGGGCAAGCGTCAGAAGATCCCCTCAAGTAGGCTGAAAGGTTTTGTGACGCACACCATTCGAGAAAATAGTCCATCTCACTCTCAATCATCACAGTCATCATCCTCAGGTACACCTTATCCTTTGACATATTATGTTAGTTGTGACAGGTTTTCTGACATGCATAAAAATTATATTGCTGCATTGTCTGCAAAGTCTGAGCCGAGAAATTTCAGAGAGGCAATGAAACATCCAGGTTGGAGGAAAGCAATGGCGGAAGAAATACGGTCCTTAGAAGAACAAGGAACATGGGATCTAACAGAATTGCCACCTGGTAAGAAGGCTCTTGGAAGTAAGTGGATATATACGGAAAAGTATGATGAAAACGGTACTTTGGTGCGTTTAAAGGCGAGACTTGTGATTTTTGGAAATCATCAAGTTGAAGGATTAGATTATAATGAGACGTTTGCACCAGTGGCAAAGATGACAACTGTTCGTATGTTTTTGGCTGTTGCTGCAGCTAAACAGTGGGACGTACATCAGATGGATGTGCATAATGCGTTCCTACATAGATATTTGGAAGAGGAAGTATATATGAAAATACCACCTGGATTTGCTAAAGGTAATCCTAATATGGTGTGTAAGATGAAGAAATCGTTGTATGGCCTAAAACAAGCACCGCGGTGTTGGTTTGCGAAGCTGTCAACTGCATTGAAGAATTATGGGTTTCGGCAATCGTACTCAGATTATTCTCTCTTTACTATGATGAAGGGAAAGATGCAACTTAATGTGCTGGTGTATGTTGATGATTTGATTATTGCAGGTAATGATCTAGTTGCGCTTACACAATTTAAAGCATACTTGGGTCAATGTTTTAAGATGAAAGATTTAGGAAAATTGAAATACTTCCTAGGATTGGAAGTGGCTCGTAGTAAACAGGGTTTCTACATATGCCATAGAAAATATGCGTTGGATATTATAATGGAGACAGGTTTATTGGGTGCGAAACCTGCAGAATTTCCTATGGAAACAAATCATCGTCTTGCTTTAGCAACAGGAGATTTGCTTAATAATGTAGAGAAGTATAGAAGATTGGTTGGGCGTTTAATCTATTTATCTGTCACCAGACCAGATCTTGCTTACTCAGTGCATATCTTATCTCAGTTTATGCAAAGACCAAGAATGGAGCATTGGGAAGCAGCACTTCGTGTGGTTAGATATTTGAAAAATAATCCTGGACAAGGAATTCTGTTGCGCTCTGATAATAGTTTAAACTCGAGAGGTTGGTGTGATTCGGATTGGGAAAGTTGTCCTTTAACTAGGCGCTCACTGACGGGATGGTTTGTTTTATTTGGAGATTCACCAGTATCTTGGAAGACTAAGAAGCAACAAACTGTATCTCGTAGCTCGGCTGAAGCAGAATATCGTTCCATGGCGGCGGCTACATGTGAATTAAAATGGTTGAAACAATTACTCATAGATTTTGGAGTTCACCATACACAAGCGATGAGTCTTCTTTGTGATAGTCAATCAGCATTATATATTGCGAAGAACCCTGTCTTCCATGAACGAACGAAACATATTGAAGTGGACTGTCATCTAGTCAGGGATGCGGTAATACAGAAGATTATTATACCTTCTTATACTCCTACCACAATACAGTTGGCGGATATATTCACAAAGTCGTTGGGGAAAGCACAGTTTCATGTTATTTTGTCCAAGATGGGCATTTGTGACCTGCATGCTCCGTCTTGAGGGGGGGTATTGAGATACGGTGTTGAGACGCGTATCTGAGACTGATTAGGAAAGTCTCAGCTATACACGTCTCTTAGAGACTGATTAGGAAAGTCTTCAATAACTTAGAGTATGCATACTTTCATCAGGCAATCCAACTGAACATGCCCTAATATCTCTTACACTTATCATGTTAAGAAGTTCATACGTAACATGGTTTGTTGCTCATGTGTCAACAATCCAAGATATTTCATTATTTTTACCTTGTAGATGAGAACCATACTTTCTTGAGTTTAAAAACTCCATCACTTGTTGAACCTGTGCTGCTGTAACTCCTACTAGACCTGTTCCATCAGCTGATTAAGAAAGTCTCAGCTATATACGTCTCTTAGAGACTGATTAGGAAATTCTTCTGACATGCATAAAAATTATATTGCTGCATTGTCTGCAATGTCTGAGCCGAGAAATTTCAGAGAGGCAATGAAACATACAGGTTGTAGGAAAGCAATGGCGGAAGAAATACGGTCCTTAGAAGAACAAGGAACATGGGATCTAACAGAATTGCCACCTGGTAAGAAGGCTCTTGGAAGTAAGTGGATATATACGGAAAAGTATGATGAAAACGGTACTTTGGTGCGTTTAAAGGCGAGACTTGTGATTTTTGGAAATCATCAAGTTGAAGGATTAGATTATAATGAGACGTTTGCACCAGTGGCAAAGATGACAACTGTTCGTATGTTTTTGGATGTTGTTGCAGCTAAACAGTGGGACGTACATCAGATGGATGTGCATAATGCGTTCCTACATGGATATTTGGAAGAGGAAGTATATATGAAAATACCACCTGGATTTGCTAAAGGTAATCCTAATATGGTGTGTAAGATGAATAAATCGTTGTATGGTCTAAAACAAGCACCGCGGTGTTGGTTTGCGAAGCTGTCAACTGCATTGAAGAATTATGGGTTTCGGCAATCGTACTCAGATTATTCTCTCTTTACTATGATGAAGGGAAAGATACAACTTAATGTGTTGGTGTATGTTGATGATTTGATTATTGCAGGTAATGATCTAGTTGCGCTTACACAATTTAAAGCATACTTGGGTCAATGTTTTAAGATGAAAGATTTAGGAAAATTGAAATACTTCCTAGGATTGGAAGTGGCTCGTAGTAAACAGGGTTTCTACATATGCCATAGAAAATATGCGTTGGATATTATAATGGAGACAGGTTTATTGGGTGCGAAACCTGCAGAATTTCCTATGGAAACAAATCATCGTCTTGCTTTAGCAACAGGAGATTTGCTTAATAATGTAGAGAAGTATAGAAGATTGGTTGGGCGTTTAATCTATTTATCTGTCACCAGACCAGATCTTGCTTACTCAGTGCATATCTTATCTCAGTTTATGCAAAGACCAAGAATGGAGCATTGGGAAGCAGCACTTCGTGTGGTTAGATATTTGAAAAATAATCCTGGACAAGGAATTCTGTTGCGCTCTGATAATAGTTTAAACTCGAGAGGTTGGTGTGATTCGGATTGGGAAAGTTGTCCTTTAACTAGGCGCTCACTGACGGGATGGTTTGTTTTATTTGGAGATTCACCAGTATCTTGGAAGACTAAGAAGCAACAAACTGTATCTCGTAGCTCGGCTGAAGCAGAATATCGTTCCATGGCGGCGGCTACATGTGAATTAAAATGGTTGAAACAATTACTCAGAGATTTGGGAGTTCACCATACACAAGCGATGAGTCTTCTTTGTGATAGTCAATCAGCATTATATATTGCAAAGAACCCTGTCTTCCATGAACAAACGAAACATATTGAAGTGGACTGTCATCTAGTCAGGGATGCGGTAATACATAAGATTATTATACCTTCTTATACTCCTACCACAATACAGTTGGCGGATATATTCACAAAGTCGTTGGGGAAAGCACAGTTTCATGTTATTTTTTCCAAGATGGGCATTTGTGACCTGCATGCTCCGTCTTGAGGGGGGGTATTGAGATACGGTGTTGAGACGCGTATCTGAGACTGATTAGGAAAGTCTCAGCTATACACGTCTCTTAGAGACTGATTAGGAAAGTCTTCAATAACTTAGAGTATGCATACTTTCCATCAGGCAATCCAACTGAACATGCCCTAATATCTCTTACACTTATCATGTTAAGAAGTTCATACGTAACATGGTTTGTTGCTCCTGTGTCAACAATCCAAGATATTTCATTCTTTTTACCTTGTAGATGAGAACCAGACTTTCTTGAGTTTAAAAACTCCATCACCTGTTGAACCTGTGCTGCTGTAACTCCTACTAGACCTGTTCCATCAGCTGATTAGGAAAGTCTCAGCTATACACGTCTCTTAGAGACTTATTAGGAAAGTCTTCAATAACTCAGAGTATGCATACTTTCCATCAGGCAATCCAACTGAACATTCCCTAATATCTCTTACACTTATCATGTTAAGAAGTTCATACGTAACATGGTTTGTTGCTCCTGTGTCAACAATCCAAGATATTTCATTCTTTTTACCGTGTAGATGAGAACCAGACTTTCTTGAGTTTAAAAACTCCATCACCTGTTGAACCTGTGCTGCTGTAACTCCTACTAGACCTGTTCCATCAGCTGATGACGTACCAGCACTATCTTTTGGTGCCGAAATATGCAGGTTATGAGCACGAACAGGAGTACCTCCTTGTCCTCTACCTCCTCTTCCAGTACGTCCTCTTCCTCCAGTTCTTCCTCCTCTTCCATTCTTTGGTCTGTCTCCCCACCATTCTGGATACCCAATAATCTTAAAACAGCCATCATCAGAGTGTCCTTGTCTGCTGCACGTTTTGCAGTACTTGGTGGGATCATAAGCACTATTAAGTAGGCGTTGATCAGTTTGCACCTTGAAAGCCATAACATTCTCCTGCATCTCTGTAGGCACTACTCCATCTCCAATCTTCAGGCGTTCTGAGTTCACAATGGTTTGATACGCAACATCTACGGATGGCAATGGTTCCCTTGCAAGCAATTGTTCACGCAAAGAACTGTATACAGAATCTAACCCAATCAGAAAATAGTGCAAGAAATCTTCTTCTCTTAACATACTTACCTGAGATGCAATATTACAAGTACACTGTCCACACTTGCATTGGGGTATCTTCATATAAGTCACCATCTCATCCCATATTTTGTTCAATCTTCCAAAGTATATAGAAACTCTCTCTGTTTTCTTCTGTTTGCAGTCACTTAACGATGCTTTTAGTTGACATATTCTTGTTCCACTAACAACACAAAATCTTCTCTTCAAGTGTGCCCATAATAGACTTGCATCCTCATAATCTCCCAGAGTCGATCTTACTGACAACTCTAATGTGTTACCAATCCATGAAACCAGCGTTGATTGCACTGCTATCCATTCTTCTAACTGATTTGGATCTTCAGGTCGCTTGATGGTTCCATCAATGAAACCAAATTTTCTCTTGGCTATCAACGATCTTCTTATGGCTCTAGCCCATTCATCATAATTATTCCCTCTCAGAACTATTGGCGTGATGATAGTTCCTGGTCCATCACTCGACCCTAGATGATATACATGATTCTTCTTCTGTGTATCATATTCCACCAACTTCCCTTTGGATGATTCAATTTCACTGACCATCTTTAGATTTTTTTTTTTTTTTTTTAGGTTTCGAAACTGGCTCCTGATGCCATGTTAAGAATTTGGTTTTTCATATATCTCCCTAAAACCGATTACAATCATATATATATAAGAATCATTACTTGGGAAACAAATAACTTCTTTCCTAATACGACCCTTTCTCTAAACTAACATAAAGAGTCCCAATTCAGGCACATTCCTAATCAGTCTCGGATTCTTAGGATTCTTACCGAGCTGGGAAGTCTTGTTATTGAAGACTTTCCTAATCAGTCTCTAAGAGACGTGTATAGCTGAGACTTTCCTAATCAGTCTCAGATACGCGTCTCAACACCGTATCTCAATACTGGGTGAAAAGGACACTTAGATTTTGATACTGTTTAAATGGACAAAAATGTAAAAATAACCGCGATGTAAACAGTTTCATTCTGCTAATTTTCAAATACTTTTTCTTATTTTTTAATTTACACAGGATGCATCCAGTTTCATCCTCGCTATATTTTAAGTTTAAGCGAGGATGAATCCAGTTTCATCCTTGCTAAATTTTTTTTGTCCATTTCACTCATACTAATTTTTACTCGTCAATTTGAACCATGTTTTAAAAGTATTTGGACAAATGACCCATTTTCCGAAAAAACAAACCAAAAACAGGTGGAGAAGATGGAAGATTAAATATCAAACTCCACAACCCGAAACTAAGAGACTGAATCACCTTCAACTAGTTATACAGACCCTAAAAGAAATCTTAAGTTGCAAAAACCACCAAGGCTGCTAACCAGTACCATTTTGTTTAGGGTAGGACAAAAAATCAATTGCCTTGAACACCCCAAGCAAAATGGTAACCTCCTTAGCAGACTTGGCAAAAATGACCCAATTTGACATGACATTTATGAACCAAAGCATATAGAGTTACCATCTTTTGAATGATGGGTTACGTACATCACGGGGCAAATTGGTATCAAATATGTGCTTAATTCTGTCCGCAATGGACGACCACGAGCCGGAGCTGGAAAAGGTAAAGAGGTATACGCCTTTAATTCTGGAAATCTGAGAAAACGAAAAGTTGGATTGGCATCTTATTTTTTTCTTTAAAAAAAAGACCACAAAAATTGGCATCTAAAGGGAGAGCTGATTAATAAAGAGTTTGGATATTAGAAACACGGAAGTCACAAACAAAAATATTTTGCTTCACGAAAGTTAATATGTTTGCTGGTAGAATTCATGCAAAATTTTTATGCCTAAACTAACTTTTAACTTTTTTAACTTTTAAAAATAGAAAGCCTATTTATAAATATGTATCCAAACATGCTTTAAATAGATCCCAACTTCTTAGAATTTTCTCTGCATGATTATCTATCTTCCATCTACGAATTTTAAATGCTATTTGTTTGAATCCAATCTTGTGCTTGCTCAGAGTATAAGATTTTTACACTTTCATATGTATGGGCAGACTATATTTAATATTTGTAGATTCAGAACGGTCATTGTTTCATAATTGGTTTCACAATATCATCACATCTTTAATCAGTATTGATAAAAGAGTTTTTTTCCATCCGAGTTAGTTGTTTTGAAAAATACAATCATATTTTGGTTATAAATACCCCTCCTCCATTATTGAGGTGATGGTGATGGCGGCGATTGTTATACCCAAGATAGGAAGCGGTGAACCCTTCCGGGGAATGTAACAATCCTATGCTTGTTCAATTTCATCGGTAGCAAAAACATCATCATCACCAGCAACAACAGAAACATCACCACCACCCCTAGCACCTTTTATCCCACTTTGCTAAGGGACGATTAGGTACTTTCATGGCCTAATTTAGTTCTGACATGTGACATAACTCCATAGTTAACGGTTTAATAACCATTTTAGAAAAAATATGTAATGTGTGATGGTTTTGTGAACGGGTATTAGGAAGTTTCTTTTTTCTTTTTTTATATGCGAAAGTCGGATCCAGACCCCTACCCAAATTCAGCTAGTTGAACTTGCCCCACTACCAGACCTTACACCGCTCAACCCACTATATAATTAATGTACTACAAACCTTTAGGACAGTGGGGATTGAATCCGGAAGGAAGTGGGACAGTTTCGGATAATACTTTTAAAATAGATATTTGAGATTATTCAAAATTATTCGGGTGTCATTTGTGCGACGGATGACCTCATGTAAAGTCCTCCAATAATCCTATAAAGTCCTCCAATAACCAATAATCCCCTCCCTCCCTCCCTTTGTGACATACCATGAAACACATGTGTAACCGACAAATAGTTAAAATTCTCCAATATAATAACGGCAAATGACAAACGGAGGAACATAAGTCTAATATCGGTTACTGAACAGTGTCTTGGATTTTTGGATGGGTCCTCTCCATTACTATTTCTGTCCTACGTAGAAGAAATACATATATATATATATGTTCATCACATGATCACACATGTATATCCAGCTTTCAATAATTTCAACCAACATGCAATCGATCCAACACAATACATCTACTCACACATTAATAACGCCGACAGCAGGTTCCATAGATACTTCTCGTTGTCTACTCCTACAGGCAGTCGTTCAAGCACCTCAAATGGGCTACTTGGCTAGCATTAATACGCGAATCATTTTCACTTTGCTCCTGAATTATTCTATCATTTAGTTTCCGTAATCTTCAACGAAAATAAGAATGCCTGCAATTGTATTTATACTACTTAAGTACTCCTTTTCCGATTAAAGCAAGCTAACAATTTAATATTAGGGAAGTAAAAGGAATGTCCTATGATTTGCAGAGATGGTAGTAGTATAATGTAATTGTGTTTGCCATGAGCTTAAGCTCGCCCTTATCGAGTGCCAATTTATTATCCTTTCTTGGTACTATACGTGTGCGGTTTCACGGAATTGGAAACAGCCGACCCATTCAGTGGCCTATAATCTAACACAAAGCAAAAGGACTATGACTATTTTGGATTAAGCTAGCTGTGAGCCTCTTTTTCCTTAAGTCATCTGCAATAGGCTATTGAATAAAAAGTACATCGATAAGGTCTCTGGGATGTAAGTCATGAATTTGTTTTAAGGGGGCATTCTATGAGCCAAGGAACGAGAACGTGGCAATGTGGTTGGTCCCTCAAAAACATCTGCAAATGAGTCTAGAAAGTTGATACTTGAGTGATAATAGGACCGACACGAGTGCAGTAATAGCAAAAAAAGTTGACCAATTAATATGCAGGGGATTGGCTTTTAATAAATTTCTTAATAAAATAGAGCTAATAAGGCTAAGAAAGGGTTTTGAGGCAAAAAAAAAAAAAAAAAAAATCTGCGCTTGGGGCAATGCCGCAGTTAATGAGGTAATAACAGTCGCACGTCAATTGCTAGTTGAAACTAATTTAATTTTAAATTAATTTCCTAAAAAAAATTTATTTTCTGTGTTTTTCATCATTAGTTCAGTCGTTTCTCAGACAGATTCAATGATCGATGATAAAAATCATGTTGATCCTGGGTGTTAACTGCTAATAATCATGTTGGAAATCAACAAAAATCAGTCAAAAGATGGATCATTTTCTGGATCAAATCAAAATGAAAAAATTAGATCTGAGTTTAGGGTTTCTTCTGTAGATATCTCTCAACTACCTGAATGTGGTAAAATGGTGATGAACCTTCTCCGTTTATTCCTGATAATGTTATGGATGAGAGTTTAAACGAATGGGGATTTAGTTTCATTGGTCGACTAGATTTTGATTAAACTGAAATTTGAGGTGGCCGAATCCGTTTTGAGGAGACAATGAAAAATTACAGGTAATTTTTAACCCATCCCCTTAGGTAAAGGTTTTTTCTTCATAATTAAATTAGATAATGAGGAAGACAAGAAACATATCTGGAGTGGTTATTGGATTGTTGAGTCTAAGATTATGAAAATCAGATAATGGGGGCCAAACTTTGATCCCGAGTCTCAAAAATCATCTACAACTTTTGTTTGGGCTCAGTTTCCTGGATTGAGCATAGAGTATTGGAAGGAGAACATTGTTTTACAGATTAGTAAGTCAATAGGCAGACTAATTCAGGTTGATGATACAACTTTAAAGCTTGAGATGGGATATTATGCTAGTGTGTTGGTGAAATTTAATTTGGCTAAATCTATTCCAATCAATGCCTGGGTTAAATCCATATATGGTGATTTCAAAAAACTTATCTATATTTCCAAGTTGCCAAACTTTTGCAATCACTGTAAAGTAGTGAGTTTGAAGTTGAATGCATAATAAAGAGAAGAGAACAAACTTAACAAGAAGAGGCCCAAAATGTTCTTGAATGAACCTAGGAAGACATGGAGGAGAATGACACCAAAAAAAAAAGATAAAGAAACCAAATCTTGGTGGTGTAGATATTTTTTTCAGACCCAAAGAAAATTTTCTCCAACAATTGAACAAATAGTAGATAATGATAATGAAATAGTTGATGTTATAGTTCTACCAGCCTAGCAACCTGATGATATGACAGTAGATCAACAAGAAGATGTTGCTTCTGGGAGATTTCAATTTTTGCTAGATATAAATAAGGACACCTACACTCTTATAAATAATTTCTTGTTTTAGAAGTACCAAAAATTGTGGAAGTTGTTGCACGTACTCCTTTAGTAAATAATGTGGTAAATATCTCTCAGTACTTAAATAGTAATGATAAAAATGTTCAGGGAGATACAAAAAAAGGCTAGTATAATTACTACCAGGAAGCAAGCAGCTATATTAAGTGGAAACTTTAGTAAAAATTTACAAGGGAGAAGAAGTTCTAGCTCTTCTCAACACACTATGTCAAATGAAAGTTTTCATCTGGAATGTCAGAGGTTTGAAGAGACCTCAAGCCAAAGACAAACTTAGGAATTTAGTTAAATCTTTATGTCCTTTTTTAGTTTTTATTGTTGAGCCTAAACTGAGGGTCTCTTCTGATTCTTGCAAAAATCTCAAGCTTCATAATATGCATTATAGCTTGGTCGATAATTCAACTGATTATAGGAAGGTTAACATTTGGATGTTATCGAATGCTGATACTAATACTCCATCTATTATTTCTATTATTGATCGATCCATAAGCGTGGAGGTAGGTGGTTGTCTGGTTACTGGAGTTTATGCTGCTTGTTTAATAGTGGATAAAAGAGAACTGTGGGAAGAGTTGGAATATACTCGTTCCTTAAATAAACACTGGTTGGTTCTTGGTAATTTTAACAAAATTTTGAGTGTGGAAGAGAAAATTGGAGGGAGGTCACCTTTAAGAAATTTTATTGATTATTTACATGGTTGTGGATTGATACAAGCCCCCAGTTATGGTATTGGATTTTCATGGTGCAATAATAGAGTTGGTCAAAAAGGATTGTTTGTAATTTAGACAGGGTTGTGTACAATATTTAGTGGCTTGAGTTGTATCCTGGGTAGAGTTATAAAGTGGACACTAGAGGGACTTCAGATCATGGTGCTCTTCCAAATACTATTCTAAAATATTTAGAGATTTGAAAATTTGGATGGAGCATCCTGAATTCAGGAAGGTAATTGTTGAATCTTGGAATGAATCAATAATTGTAAATCCTGCTTTCATATTTATTTCTAAACTAAAAAGGTCGAAGAATATAATCAAGATATGGAATTTGAATTTTTTGGATGTTAGAACCAAATTACAAAAAGTTGAAGAAGATGTTACTCATGCTGCTTTAATATTTGATGGAGACCCATCCAATATTACTTATCTGAACAATCTTGTTACTGTAAGAGGAGTACAAGAAGTTTTGATACATCAAAGTAAGAAAATTTCTCAACAAAAAGCAAAAATTAAACAACTAACGAATGGTGCTTCTAACTCAATTTTTTTCATACTTCTACTAAAATCAGACAAGCCCAAAACTCTATGTTGGAATTTTTGCGTCATAATCAACATACTTTATAATTAAACATGATTATTTGTAACCCATATACTGAAACCATAGTTTTAGCACACTCTACAACATCTGAAAAACTATGCAAAACACTAAGTAACCACTTTATTAGCTGAACATAATCTTTAACATTAGCATAGCAGCATGATACACATCAAGAACATGTTAAAAACAAAGAAGTAAAACATATCAAAACAGAACAAGTGTATGACTTGGCTTCTAATTCTTTTTCCTCTCATTTCTTAGATGGAATAATTACTGAAAACAGATGTGTATAAGAGGCTAGAACAGGGTTGAGTCACAGCTATGTGTCAACCAACCTTTCCATCATTAGTTGGTTGACACCTCATTAGGTGAGTCACTGGACACCTAATCTACTGACTGTAATCCTTATTAGCATTAACCCGGATTAACCAAAACAGGATTACCTTAAGCCAAACTGATTTGTTTCTAAACCAACATAAAGTCTAACATCTCCCATTTTAGTTAGCAACAAATTCTTTATTGAAAACTGCATGCTCGAGTATAAAAGTATGCTAGGATTCGACCATAGAGACCTATACACCATTAAAAGATACATACGCCATTTCTCTAATCAGAAAACTAGACGAACAATTTATACTCGAGGAAAAGACACCTTAAATTGGCTAACCTTATGCCAAACCAAACTGCATTTAAAAATTTATCTTTCAAAGCAAAAAACTTAAATTTGGACCAATCTTTATAAGCTTTTATCGCAACTTTATATGCTCTTACCACAATCAATATGATTTCTAGATACGTCTCCGTCGAGATAAGTATACCTCTTGCTCAATTAAGAGGCATGTTTCCATCGAAACATATAACAAGTATACATCTGTCTCAACTGAGATATGTCCGACAAGACATTTAACATCTCCGTAGAGATTCATCTGGCTCAATTGAGGTATATCTGTCGAGACAATTAACATCTCCTAAGACACTCATCTGACTCAATTGAGATATGTCTGTCGAGACATTTAACATATCCGAAGAGAATAACTGGCTTAATTGATGTATGTTAGACAAACTAATTTGTGTCTCAAAAGAGACCTTGATCTCCGAAGAGATCTTTATATGTGCCCAGAGAGCTATGTCTCCGAAAAGACTTATTCTCAACAAGGTGTAGATGGTGAATTTTCGACAAAGGCTAAAATCGTAAAACCATAATTATAGTACTCCTGATCCAGCAATCAGATGAGTATTGCGACTCATGTCTCTCGTCGAAAGCATGAAAGATCGTGCTGCAGAAATCTCTTACTGAGAATCCTATCTCTCAGAGCACCTGTAGATGTGCAGTCTCTCAGCTGAGGAAACGACATATCTCACAAATACTGGGCAATTTCAGTAATTACTCCTATATATAATCGAAAGATTGGACGGCTCCTAGACAACTTGCCTGCTAGTATAGACCAATAACGTCTTCAGGATGCAACAAGGTTTTCCCTGACTATATAAAAGAGATATAACGTTTCAACAAGCTCATATTTCTCAATTCTCAGATAATTAATGCTCCTAGACAGCATGCCTGCAAGTATAGAGCCATCAATTAATTATCTCTAATCATTAACTGAATATTCAACAATATTCTACGATTCTTCGTAATATTTCGTCACTTCAATTCATGGTTCTTCCCAGCAGAATTCCATGGGTTAGTGATAAATCGGGCATCTTAGCCGCTATCGAGTATGCCCCGACCAAAATGGTGCAAGTGTACTCAGCAATAATGCACAAACGATCACCTGAATGAACGAACGAGCATTCCAAAACACGAAGGAACGATGAACCTATGCAAAATAGGAAGAAAATGATAAATAATAAAATATTAATTAAGGTGCCAGGGGACTGGGCCCACCGGCCGGCCGGTCGTGCCGTGGCCAGTTCCATGCCTAATTTTATATTTTATCATAGTTTTATTATTTTCCTTGATCTCATGAATATCTCTTCATTTGAGCAAATATCCTTCGTTTCATGAAAACTCCTTAAATTCATGAAATTTCCCTCAAGTCATGAAAAATAATATAAAACTAGGGAAACTCGTGGGACCGGGCCCTAGCCGGTCCCACACGCCCCTTATTTTTTTAATTATTTTTTTATGTTTCCCTCATCTCATGGAAACTCCTTGATTTCAACAAACTCCCTGGTTTTATGATATTTTCCTAAAATCATGAAAAATATTATAAAATTAGGGGAAGTGTCTTGGAACCGAGCTCCTTAGACGGCCGACCATAACCGGTCCCACACTTCATGACTCCCTATTTTATTATTATTATTTCCATAATCTCATGGAAATTCCCTAACCTCATGAAATTCCTCAGTTTCATGACATTTCCTTCACATCAGAGAAAATACATAAAATTGGGAAAGGTGCTGCGGGACCGAGCTTGCTAGCTGGACGGCCATACCCTAGCCGTGGACGGTCCCACACCTTGCAATCCCCTATTTTATTAATTATATTTCATCATCTCATGAAGATTCCCCAGTTTCAGCAAAACCCTGAATCCTTCATATTTTCTCAAAATGTTGCTCAAACGCGCATCAGAAAATATTGAAACTCTTAGGACTGAGACACGAACATTATGGTAATGCGGGCATGTCTCCTTGACCGACCAAGGCCGGCCCTAAGGCCTGCAAATAGCCGGTCCTGCATGTTTTAATAATCTTGACCTAATTTGCTCAATTGCGCATATTGGGTCCAAAATTTTATCAAACAACTGGTAGTTTGCTCAAACGACCATCAGCTGGTCCCACGACCATCAAGAGCCGGTCCCATGACTCCTTGGTAGGTCCCTCATCTCTCCATAATCATGTTTCGCTACCTAATGCTTACACGAGCAATATTTTAATAAATGATTAAACCAGCATTTAATCATCCTTTCACCAACTGGTCTTCGAGAGACTTTAGTATTTTTCTTATTTGAGCATCTGGGTGTTACATGGTCGACTCATCATCCCATGTAGTCGGTCCCTCCTTCACCCTGTGGTTGATTTTCAATAAATCATCGATTCATCAAAAATTAGGGTTTCGAATCCAGAGCTCCGCAGAACATAATTCTGAGAATACTAATAATTTTATGATGATCCCGTGATCAACACTTTAATTATTATGCTCAGCCTAGCTGCCAGTATCTTAAATTAATATTTTATTTTATTTGGTCCTGACACCAACAATTCATCAGACGAGCAATACTTGCTCATACGAGCAATATTTGTCCAGACTAAGGAATATTGGTTCAACTATCAATATTCAACAATTCAACAACATTTGCTCACATTAAATTATCAACATTTATTCGACAATATACCTTTGTCTCAGCAGACATGTTCAATTAATGAGTCTCAGAACATTTGCAAATCACGTTCGACTCAACGATACAAGGACTCATCGTCCCATAAAGTCAGCAACTGACTCCACGATCACGAGATGTCAATCGTGTCACATTGGGGATATTAACTAGGGTTTTGATATGGCGGTCTATGGCACGTGTGTTCATACATACAACGAGAATGTGAGAAAGTCGTGTAATCAGTTGGAGGAGTTAGCAAAGTAGTGGATGGGAAATCAACCAAGTCTCCGCATGATGAGCAACTTGTTTTGACACGACTTCCCACTTCCCCACTCTTTGACTTCAGCAACTGTCACACTTCATGGGATCAAGGTGTTTACAATTCCAGCAATATAAAAGGTCTCTGAATCATGATTGAAATGGACAAGAATTTCTCGACAAGTTCATACAGACAATATTTCGTCTACACGAACTCATCGTATGAGCAATCACTCTCAACTGAGTAAATTCAATCATCCAGAACTTTCTTATGCAGAATACACAACAGACCTACAATCTCGATCACCATTGATCTCACACATTTCTCAGCTTCCCTCCTACATACCGATCCATCCTCTCTTGTGACCGAATTGACTCTGGAACGACCATTGTCTTGGTTTAGGCCGGAGTCCTACATATTGATCTCTAGAACTTAAATCACTCCCTTCTTGCAGTGCATCTGTGTGAGGTTGAGCATTTGCTCGGTTCAAGGAGTCTCTTCTGCACGGCCATCTCCTCGATTCCGTAAAAACCAGAAAATCGTTTTTCCCCATCTACAGATTGGCGAACCACAGTGGGAGATTAATCTCTCGATTGCAATCTCAATTCGTCAAGATGGTCGGTCTTGGGTCTGGTTCAGTTACCAATTTGGGTTCAACACCCAACTCTAACATTGCAAGTTCTATTGGTACTGCCACTGCAAGTACTACTCCTCTCAAACGTTGCAGACTCTAGTGGTACCGCTAACACCACTCCTTCGGCCAGCAATGTCACGCCACATGTTACTACTACTTCTCTGAGTGTTGGTGCTCTAGTTATCACTCCTGTCAATGCTGAAAGCAATGTTACTGGCATTATCAACAATCTACCTCCTAGTGAGTCTTCTGAAGAAACCAGAGGAAATCAGCCTACCATAGTTGATTTCATGAAGGTTCAGACTGAAATGGCTGCAATGCATAAAGAGATGTGCAATTATCTCAAAACTCTCACCGACAAGATGTAAAAGAAAACTCAAGAGAAAGGAAAAGCCAAAGAAACATCTTCGGCTGTTGATCCTGAAGTCACTCCAATCCATGTAGTAGATGATGATGAAGTCCACAAGGCTGCAAATAACCCACTAACAAAGGAACCTACAGGTTCATCACTCGTAAGGACCTGGAACGCTTCATGGAGGATCGAAGAAAAGACATAACACCATATGTTCACCGTCATCAACCTCCATATCCTGCTTCTACGCAAAGAATTCCTCTCCCGAAGGGCTACACCTCTCCAATGTTCACATTATACAACGGAACGGAGAACGCTCGAGAACATGTATCTCAATTCTTGGAAGCACTAGGCAACATGAGAACAACCATGTCGTCTGTCTGAAGGAATTCTCGAAATCCCTGACAGGCCGAGCATACACATGGTACAAAAACATTGCATCTGGGAGCATCACTGGCCGAGGATAAATGGTTAATTCTTTTTACCGTAAATATTTCTTCGTCTCAGAGCAGATTACTCTCTCTGACTTAAGAAAAATGTCTCATAAGAGGAAATGAACATCCGAACGATTATGTGAAGAGATTCAGAATCCAAGCTTTGGATTGTCATGACCGAATCTCACTGAATAACAACTGGTGGAATTTTGCATCAACGGAATGATACCGGTTTACAGAGTCTTGTTGGAAAATATCAGGTTCCATACTTTCTCAGAGCTTCATGAAGCAACTAAGAGATCAGAAACTACCGCACCTGCTTTACTGGAAAGATCAAGCTACAAAAACTGAGGAACCACGAGAAACTCGAGGTAACAGACGTTTGATCAGCAAACAGTACAACCTCCAACCTTCTATAAATGTTGTTGCAGAAGGGATCAAATGGAAAGCTGAGTCACAAGGCAAGCACGCTTCTCCAGCTCCTCTGAAAGCACCACAGAAATATAACCAATCTTGAAATGCACAAACCTTGACCCCACATCAACGAACGGGGAAGTGATTGAACAGACTCAAACTTCTCTCTTCTCATGAAGGAGTGATCGAGTTACTGGAAGTCTGGGTTCAAGATGGTGCAATCAAATTTTCGTTCATCATGAGAGAGCCAACTGAAGAAGAAATGAAGAATCACAGGTATTGTCACCTTCATAGATTCATCAATCATCCAACAAGCAACTACAATATTTTGAAGCACATTTTCAAAGAGAAGGTTGATCCACAATAGATTCAACTGGGGACTGAAGGATTACACAAGAATCATCTCTCCAATCAGAACCTTTACACTCTCTGAACAACCTATCAAAGAGGCAGTTTAATCCTTGGTCGAACATGAATTGCTCTATCTGTCGAAGGCACAAAGGTGACACATGTTCACAACACTGAACCACATTGTGTTAAGAAGTCCATTCCGGAAATATTTCTTGAGCCTCCAGCCACAGACCAAGAGATGTACGACTGGGGACTGCTTACCACAGTCAATCTCAGAAGAAACGAATTTGGAAGAAAGTTGATCGATGCTGGCACCGCCGTCAACAACATTCCACTAAAAACCATCGATCCACAGGCATCACTCGACAAGAAACTATTCATGTTCCCATGTCAATCAGAGATCTTGAAGGAACGTTCGGAAATACTTATGGCTATATCACTCTCAAAGTGAACATAAGTTCAACCTGGACAGAAACCAAGTTTCACATAATCAGGAAGATCCGGGATATGACATGTCCTTCAGACGAGCGTGGATCCACGATGAAAAGATGGGTACTTACAAAGCGCCTTTGGTTACACATCTTTCCAACGAAGAAAGTTCTGATCCAGAAGATTTGGGGGACGTTCCATCATCATAACACTTGGAGGAATTTCAAACTTTGACGAGGTTGAAACAAGAACCCGCAAAAGATGCATAGACATTCATCAAAAGGTCCTGCACTCAGGAAAGTCTCATTCCTCCCATGTCCATGTCATTTATTTCCTCACATGATATTCTAGCATGGGGAC
This sequence comes from Papaver somniferum, assembly GCF_003573695.1. NCBI lineage: Eukaryota > Viridiplantae > Streptophyta > Magnoliopsida > Ranunculales > Papaveraceae > Papaver > Papaver somniferum. Next base: position 99,676,302 of record NC_039359.1, on the reverse strand, counting down.
TCAATTCTGCTAGCATCCCTGCTATTGCAAGATGCTATAAGTGGGTAATCTCACTTCAGCAATATTTTACCAAGTGGTTGAATCTGACATTTTTCTGAATCGAGCATCTCACTGAGACATTCATTACTGAGATGATGTTCAAGCATGACAGAGAACAATTTGGGAATTTCTCCACAGCCTTGCAGGAGTGTTCATGTGTGCCACAAAATAAAAAAGCTCTGATGTATGCACAACTGTTGAATCCCACTACCGCGACTAAAGGAATGCTGAATCAACAGAAGATAGTTGGGACCCAAATGATCAAACCTAAGACATGCTCAAGGGATATGATGCTTCAACACTCAAGAAGCCTTCAAATTGCACTCTCAATCAAAGAGTACACCTCCTATAATGGCGCATATAGCTTCAGCATAAATATCTCGACGATGACGCACTGATTCAACACCAGCGCAATCAAAGTGTAACTAAATTGCAATCGCTAATTCTTCATTATCCCATGATAAGAATTCTGAAGCAGATGCAACATCATTCATCCATGGATGGCACAAACTCCTTCAACATACACTGGGGACTTGATTTTATTGGAATTTGCAATCTGATGTGATTCCATGAAACTTCATCAATGGAACCTCTCTACATCACAAGCCTTACACGACCAAGGAACTTTTTCTCCTCAAATCCAGAATGGAGATTGTCGCTGTTATCTGCCACAACAACATCGATTCCCTAACGAAGCCACTTCACAGTAAAGTCATATTCAGGAGAATTTGGGTTGAAGTCCTAGAACATATTCATATTAGGAATGCTCAACTCACCAACTAGTTCGTGAAAAGCTCATTGGATGAAGGAGCAAAGGCTATATCGATAATCATGGTTCTATCCTTTTTCGATCTCTGGAGCAACTCCAAACATAGTATCGACATCAACAAGGATATGTGGAGGAGCTCTGTTCATGGTCTTAGCATCAAAAAGAATTTCTGGAGAAATTTCAGTCATGATATAGCATCAACGGTCTCACGAGCAACATCCACAGGACAGGGCTTCGTCAATTAACCATTCTCTGAAGTATTGCTTGACGAAGCGGACTTCTCCAAACACTAGTGATTAATATAAAGGTGTGTATACATGAAGTATGTTCACATGAAAGTCTTTCCGAAGCTTGCACAACAGGCGGGCACAATCCCAACTCTTCTACAAGAAGTTCTCTTCACCTCTACAAATGAGATACAACATACTTCAGACCATGGGTTTACAAAAACGTACCAATGAGTGATGATGAGACAATACTTCCTCAACGAAATATGTTCGTCTATGTATCTTCTACAACATATCAAAAGGGCGCATCAATCGGACATACGAGCTGAAAGATATGGCATTTACCGTCAGGTCTACGAAATCTGAAAAATTTGTACGGGATTATAAATTACAAATGTACACGCTTCGTTGGCTGACCTATATAACTCCAAATTGAGTTACTCTTTTCTCATTGATAAATCAGTCTCTTAGATTCAAAAGTTTGGGTCAAGCATCGAATTCCGACGTCTTATGAGGTTCCTACAGCTTCCAGAGCATACAACATGCAGGCAGCAATTCTTGGTCGGGATTCATAACTTCTACAGTCGATCGGTGTCCACCAAGTATTTCCATCAAGTCCTTCATCAAGGTACCTCCAACTTCGACCACCTAGGTCTTTGCATCAATTTTTCTACTGGGTCCTCTATCTAGGTCTTTCCGAAAGAAGGGAAAACGAAAGGGAGAGATTTAACAAAATACTGGGGACTGACGGTCCACTGATCATGATGATCAGTTTCACAGTCCAAGACCCGTGGCACCAGACTCTCATGTTCTAATAATTCATCATAAAATGAATGTTACCACCAGGACATGCAACCATGGTCATTACATCATCCCCTCTTGAGAGCAACCTCAGTTATGGTCCCGTGACCAGGGTTTCAGAAGTGATGTTTCTACGGCTGACAGAAGCAAGATGGCACTCAAGCACCATGATCATGTATGAATCAAGGGTTCCTGATCTCAAATGACTCAATAAAATTAAAATCCTTCACCAACCGTTCAAGACACAAACGAATGGTCTAAAGACACAACATGAGTGTTTTACAATAAGCTTGTCTAAGATGATTTTACACTCTCCCGCACAAAGAAGCAAGCTGGGAGATATTGGTGAAGAATCTAGGGATGCATCATATACCATTCTCTTCGTATTGATGTTCTCTACAACATATCCAAAATTCACAGAAATTGGAGAAACGAGCAAAAAGATGTGGCCAAAACTTTGGACTACATGACAGCTGAAAATTTTCTGAAAACCTCCTGGAAGTTTACTGTTTCGTCAAGTTCGGCCCTTAAACGTGCTCAAAAGCCGAAAATCTTCTTTAAAAAATCTTGGAATTTTTTTGAGGATGAAGAAACATGGGTAGATCACGAAAATCCGACATCGGACGAAGATTCTACAACATTTTCAATGAAGACCTGACTTCTGAATTTTCTGATGACGAATTATGACGAAATTCTTGATTCATCTACATCTGAATCAGAAGATATGCCTTTCGCGCGAGATCAGATTTCATCTTCAGCCGCTAGTATCATTTGCTGAAACCGGCGGAGTTTTGCTGATAAGCTGCAATCCTTTCATCTTCATCTTTTCTTTTCAGTAATAACTCATCTCGTCCCTGCTTCTCTTTTGCATCCGCTAAGGCTAAGAAAGCGTTGGTTCCACCACGGACGACTCCCAGATATCGAGAGACATACAATGCATCATCTTTCCAGCGTCTTTGAAAGGTTGATTCACCTCGGCATGAACATATGCAGAAGTCTTCATCTTTGACTTGATATTTATGGAGCATTCTCCGGAAGGGCCAGAAGAGTAGTTGTAACCAGAAGTCACCACTATCTGAGGCGAAAGACATGGAGTCATGGATATACTACTCACAAACTCGGAACAAAATGGTAACAGTCCAACTCTTACCTATTTTCAATTTCACTAGCTGTAGTGATTATAACGTCAGAATTTCGAAAACTTTCTCGTTCCCTGAAACCTGCAAAGACGAGCAAAATTCATTATTCAAAATCATGATTTTATTTTCATAAAACCGTGAACAACCCATGTGAATTTTAACATTCACTGGTTTTTCAAAAACTAGACAGACGTCCATTCTACAATTGTGAAAACTCATGTACATACATTATTTCACCATGTATAATGGTCTATTTTCAACAGTTGTTCAAAACTAAAACATGATTTTACAAAATATATAAATATTTAACGTGAAACTCACGTATATTTGAAAAATGTATCTATATATTTTTTTCTCCCTCGCACGAGCATCTGTCTTCAAAGCGAGAATATATTTTCAAAGGTCTGAAAGCTCGAAGATAAAAAAAATTCATGAAAGCTCATAAACAAAATTTTATTACTAACAGACGCATGTCTATTAAAAAAAACTTTTCTCTCGTACGAGCATCCACCTTTGAAACGAGAGTTTATTCCACTTTGTGAAATCTCACATATTTAAAAAAAATAAAATTTTTGTTTTCGAGAAAGCTCATAGACAAAATTTTATATCATCAGATTGAGGTCTATTTTGTTTGTTCCTTAAACTAACAAACGAACGAGCGTTTGTTCCTAAAACAAGGATTTCTTTTCTTGGGCCCGGACCCATGAATCCTAAACCGACCAAGGTCCCATCATCAAATTAGCGGTTCTACACCAATTTGTGCTCGTTAGATGATACTCTATCATGCCGTCGGGATCTTCGTTCAAACCGTGGTTCGCTCGCGCGATCGAAAATCCGGTAACATCTTATCTTACAACTAAGTTCAATTACTTATTTCGTTCGTAACTGTCAAATCACCATTTAGTGCTGACTGAGGAACATGATTGTCCCTCACTAAGCAGTGGACTTAATATAGATGGTGGATTTTCGACAAAGGTTAAAGTAGTAAAACCATAATTGTAGTACTCCTGATCCAGCAATCAAATGAGTATTGAGACTCATGTCTCTCGTCGAAAGCATGAAAGCTCGTGCTGCAGAAATCTCTGACTGAGAATACTATCTCTCAGAGCACCTGTAGATGTGCAGTCTCTCAGCTGAGGAAACGTCATATCTCACAAATACTGAGCAATTTCAGTAATTACTCCTATATAGAATCGAAAGATTGGACGGCTCCTAGACAGCTTGCCTGCTAGTATAGATCAATAACGTTTTCAAAATGCAACAAGATTTTCCCTGACTATATAAAAGAGATACGACGTTTCAACAAGCTCATATTTCTTAATTCTCAGATAATTAATGCTCCTAGAAAACATGTCTGCTAGTATAGAGCCATCAATTAATTATCTCTAATCGTTAACTGAATATTCAACAATATTCTACGATTCTTCGTAATATTTCGTCACTTCAATTCATGGTTCTTCCCAGCAGAATTCCACGGTTAGTGATAAATATTCAATGTACGAGAATCTCAGCCGCTATCGAGTAAGTCCCGACCAAAATGGTGCAAGTGTACTCAGCAATAATGCACAAACGAGCACCTGAATGCAACGAGCATTCCAAAACACGAAGGAACGATGAACCTATGCAAAATAGGAAAAAATGATAAATAATAATATATTAATTGAGGCGCCAGGGGACTGGGCCCACCGACCGGCCGGTCGGTGGGCCCAGTCCCACACCCAATTTTATATTTTATCATATTTTTATTATTTTCCTTGATCTCATGAAAATCTCTTCATTTGAGCAAATATCCTTCGTTTCATGAAAACTCCTTAAAATCATGAAATTTCCCTCAAGTCATGAAAAATAATATAAATTAGGGAAACTCGTGGGACCGGGCCCTAGCCAGCCGGTCATGCCCTAGCCGGTCCCACACGCCCCTTATTTTATTATTATTATTTTTTAAGTTTCCCTCATCTCATGGAAACTCCTTGATTTCAACAAATTCTTTGGTTTTAACAAACTCATTGGTTTTATGATATTTCCCTAAAATCATGAAAAATATTATAAAATTAGGGAAAGTGTCTTGGGACCGGACTCCTAGGACGGCCGGCCATGCCTTGGTCATAGCCGGTCTCACACTTCATGACTTCCTATTTTATTATTATTTCCATAATCTCATGGAAATTCCCTAACCTCATGAAACTCCTCAGTTTAATGGAATTTCCTTCACATCAGGGAAAGTACATAAAATTGGGAAAGGTGCTGCGTGAAAGAGCTTGCTAGATGGACGGCCATGCCCTAGCCGTGGCCGGTGCCACACCTTGCAATCCCCTATTTTATTAATTATATTTCATCATCTCATGAAGATTCCTCAGTTTCAGCAAAATCCCGAATCTTTCATATTTTCTCAAAATGTTGCTCAAACGCGCATCAGAAAATATCGAAACTCTCAGGACTGAGACACGGACATTATGGTGACGCGGGCATGTCTCCTTGACCTACCAAGGCCGTCCCTAAGTCTTTCAAGTAGCCGGTTCCGCATGTTTTAATAATCTTGACCTAATTTGCTCGATTACGCATATTGGGTCCAAACTTTTCTCAAACAACTGGGAGTTTGCTCAAACGACCATCAGCTGGTCCCACGACCATAAAGAGCCGGTCCCATGACTCCTTGGTCGGTCCCTCATCTCTCCATAATCAGGTTTCGCTACCTAACGCTCACACGAGCATTATTTTAATAAATGATTAAACCAGCATTTAATCATCCTTTCACCAACTGGTCTTCGAGAGACTTTGGTATTTTGCTCATTTGAGCATCTGGGCGTTACATGGTCGACTCGTCATCCCATGTAGCCGGTCCCTCTTTCACCCAGTGGTTGATTTTCAATAAATCATCGATTGATCAAAAATTAGGGTTTCGAATCCAGAACTCTGCAGAACATAATTCTGAGTAGATTCAAATACTAATAATTTTATGATGATCCCATGATCAACACTTTTATTATTATGCTCGACCTAGCTGCCAGTATCTTAAATTAATATTTTATTTTATCTGGTCCTGACCAACAATTCATCAGACGAGCAATATTTGCTCAGACTAAGGAATATTGGTTCAACTATCAATATTCAACAATTCAACAACATTTTCTCACCTTAAATTATCAACATTTATTCGAAAATATACCTTTGTCTCAGTAGACAAGTTCAATTCATGAGTCTCAGAACATTTGCAAATCACGTTCGACTCAACGATAGAATGACTCATCGTCCAATAAAGTCAGCAACTGACTCCACGATCACGGGATGTCAATCGTGTCACATGGGGGATATTAACTAGGGTTTTGGTATGGCGGTCTACGACACGTGTGTTCATACATATGACGAGAATGTGAGCAAGTCGCGCAATCAGTTGGAGGAGTTAGCAAAGTTGTGGATGGGAAATCAACCAAGTCTCCGCACGATGAGCAACTGGTTTTGACACGACTTCCCACTTCCCCACTCTTTGAATTCAGCAACTGTCACACTTCATGGGATTAAGGTGTTTATAATTCCAGCAATATAAAAGGTCTTTGAATCATGATTGAAACGGACAATAATTTCTCGACAAGTTCATACAGACAATCTTTCGTCTACACGAACTCATCGTCTGAGCAATCACTCTCAACTGAGTAAATTCAATCATTCAGAACTTTCTTACGAAGAATACACAACACACCTACTATCTCGATCCCCATTGATCTCACACATTTCTAAGATTTCCTCCTACAAACCGACCCATCCTCTCTTGTGATCGAATTGACTCTGGAACGACCATTGTCTTGGTTTAGGACGGAGTCCTACAAATTGATCTCTCGAACTTAAAGCACTCCCTTCTTGCAGTGCATCTGTGTGAGGTTGAGCATTTGCTCGGTTCAAGGAGTATCTTCTGCACGTCATCTCCTCGATTCCGTAAAAATCAGCAAATCGTTTTCCCCATATACACAAGGTATATCTGATATTCTTGTATCCCATTTTGAAAATATATTTAAATATCATGACGTAAAGTTTGCATCTTTTTTCATAATATTCCCCACAGTAATTACTGAGGAAGGCAACATTCTCTTTGATACAATGGTAGAGGAGCAGAGGTTGATTCCAATAGTTAGTAAAAATAGTATTCAGCATTATCATATTTTCTTTGTTGACTTATTTTGTAGTGAGGACAAGAGGAATATCATAAAGTTATTGAATATTTTAGGGGATTATCAAAGACCTTATGGTCAGATGGTCGGTGCTAAAAATAGTAAATGTTTTGTGTGTGTGTGTACGGTGAGGGTGGAGGGGTACTAGTGTTACAAGAAGACAACAAATTGCGTAATTATGTCACATGAGTCTATCGATTTTCCCTGATAAATAACTTGGTAATAATGCTGGTACCTGGATGCACTAAATCTTCTCATGTTTGGACCTGTGTAGACATGTTGCAGAGTAAACTTACTGGTTGGGTTGGAAAACTCCTATATTTTAAGGTTGGTAAAGTTTGTTCTCTGTAGCATACCCATTTATGATATGTCTATCTATAAACGAGCAAAAAGAGTTTTGAAGGAGTGCGAAAGAATTATCATAAACTTTTTATGGTCAGGGGACCTTTCTGTGCAGAAAACGATTACTTTTAAATGGGATGAAATTGGTGCTCCCGTAGAAGGAGGTGGTCTAGGTCTTAGGAAGTTGGAGGTTATCAGAAAAGCTCTTCTTATGAAGTTAACTTGGAAAATGATTGATGGAGATGATGAATGGCCCAAATATTTTCAAGGTAAATTTCAAAATACAGGGTTAATCGATTGGTTATTACAATAAATCTTCAATATGAAATGAACAAAATGGGTATTAAATGCCATGTATGAGAATTCTAAATGACTAGTAGGGAAAGGAAAATATATCTCAGTTTGGCATGATACTTGGATTAAAAACAAACCTTTGAGTGAAATATATCCAGGAAATGAATATGTATTGCAGAACACTGATATGATGGTGGAAAATCTTCTTATAAATGATGAATGGTTTATTCTTATTCAATTGATGGATATATATAGTGGATACTAATAATTTTTCAGTGGATGATGGTGGTACTGATAGAAGATTCCAGTAGCTGATGGTGGTACTAATAGAAGAATTTGGACTGGATCTCATTCAGGTGAATTCTCTGTCTCTTCGGCTGTTAATTATGTTGGACAATATTTTCCTATACTTCATTGGACTAACAAAAATTGGCATTCTTGTATTCATCCTAGTGTGTCTAGTAATATCTGGAAAATAGTAAGAGGAATTCATGCTACAAATGAGCATATGAAACAGAGAGGTTTTGAGCTTGCATCTGGATGCCCTTTTTATAAACAAGGGGAGGAAAGTCTAGACCATGCATTATGGTATAATTCTTGCAGTGTACCAATTTGGAAATGGCTAAGTGGAGTATTTGGTTTCACTAATTCAATTTCCTTTGAATGTATTTTTAATCTGTCAAATTGTAAAAGTCCTGCTGTAAAGGGGGTATGGAGAACAACTACGTTTATAACTATAAATGAGATTTTGTTTCTTAGGAACATAATGGTGTATGATAATGATCAGTTCAAATATGAAGCTCTCAAGACTACCATAATAAAGTTTATAAGAGATTGTGAAGTCATGATGAAGGCCACACTTTGGAATGATCCATATGATTTCCCGGTCCTGAAATTTTTTGGAATGAAATGTGGTAGGTTCGGAAACCTACAATAATAATACTGCAAGTGCACAGTGTCTAACTAGTAGATAATGACAAATACAGGTCGTTCCCACGAGGAGTGTGAAAATACTACTACTAACTAATACCAAAAACTAACAAATCAATAAGGTGATGTTTGACGATTTTTCAGATATTCGGGATGAAATGAAATAATAAATAATTCTAACAATAAACAAAATGGGTAACGGGTTTTTAAGGTTTTCGATTTCCACCAATTCAATCATATAAACTCGACTAATCTCTATTTATTACTCAAGACAAATTTTGAAATCAATCTCATGTCTCGGAAGATAATATGTTTAAATTCTAAAATATGGTTTCTCCGCTGTAATTTCCTTCGCTTCACGGGTAATGATTCTAAAGTATTACATATTAATCCTAAAGCATATTGCGTCAAAGAATTTATTCAAGCACGCTATATCAATTGAAAAGTATAAGTAATCAAGAAAATCACATAATCGATTAAACACCAAGCTATATGAAGAGAAATCACTAATAAATGAATCATTATTAGAAATATCATCGTAGGGTTCATATAAATAAATTGGCTTCAATCTAAACCCTAACAAACAACTTAGCAAACCATGGGAAAAGAAAACTCAAATACACCAAACCCTTGTCGTCTCTTCTCTCTGTCAACGGCTCTGCGGCCGCCTCCTCCTTTTCATTTTGAAACAACATATAAATATAGCTCACAGATGAATTCACGTCGTCGCCACATCACCTCCCAATAGAATTCTGCCACATGTCATGAAATACAATCCGCCCAAAACTATTGTGCCGCGTGTCATAATATGACGAAAAATTGTAAAATATTAGCGAATCTCCACTTTCCATAGTATATGACACCACCAAGGAAATGAATTAATTTCATTTAAAAAGCATGATATTTTCTTGCATGTGCTGGGCCCGCCTTAATTGTATTTGCACAAATGACGTCGTTTGGTCTCAAACATTCCTTCATATTCTTTATATATATATAGCAAGAGAACTTATGTAAGGACAAGATATGTTAATCTTTCCTTTTTCTTCATTTGCACTTCATTTGCACGTGGTCATGGAGGTGATATTCTTCCATTCTTATGCTAACAATAATAAAGTCACTCTTGACCAATCTTAGGTAGCATCAGTGTGCTGACGTCCACTCGCTTCACCATGCATTAATTGAAGAGCAAATTAAAACTTGTCTGCCCATTGTGACCTCGGCTGTGAAATAATTATATGTTGCTGATATATATGGAGATACCAGGCCAACATAATAAGTGCTGCTGATATATAGAAATACCAGGTCAGCATAATAAGTGTTGCTGATATATAGAAATACCTGTCCAGCATAATAAGTGATGCTGATATATAGAAATACCAGGCCAACATATTTGATCATTGTGGTTGCTGATACATGGAAATACCAGGCCAACCACGTTTCATCATTGTGATTGATGATATATGGAAATACCAGGCCAACCACATTTCATCATTGTGGTTGCTGATATATGGAAATACCAGGCCAACCAAATTTTGCAATTTTCATCGCAAACACCATTAAGTCTCACATTTTGCTGTTTATTCGCTGGATGATAGAATTCAATTGTACTTTCTACAAAAGCACTAAAATAGTATTAGCAACTAAAATATTATATCCTAACTAATATAAATATGGGTATAAAATGTAGCATTTACATGCTTATCAACACCCTCACACTTATATTTTGCTAGTCCTCGAGTAAAACAGAGATATTATGCAATAGTTTTTTTTTTCTTTTAAAGAAAAATCCTAACAAAAGCGCCACTCCCCCACACTTAAACATTACATTGTCCTCAATGTAATTGAGTCATCCAATGTAGAAATTAAGGTGGAAAATTCTAAAAATACATATGCAAAAACTAAAGAACTAAAAATAAAAGATAGAGTGCAGGGAACAAATTTGATGGGTTGACTCCCATGAAGGGAAATGTATTTGTTTCCCGACTTTCCAGTAGCACGTTCTCAAACAATGAGGGGTTGGTACCTCAAAGTAAGCTGCGAATTATATATATAAAGCCTGAAGAGTTGGGGATCAACCCAACTAATCTGATTAGTTGAAAACATGAACCTACAGTAAGAAAGATTAACACCCAGAGAGATAAAACTGAATTCAGTCTTATTTAAAGCATAATTCGAACCTTGAATATGAAGTAAATCAGGTTCGCAGATGATTACTAAAGATTGTCTAAAGAATTGAACAATTATTGCACTCCCTAAATCTGGTTCTAAGTCAGCGGAAATAACTTCCACGACTGATATTTTTTCAAGTTCACTCGTTGAACAAGGCCTCAATGGAGCAATAATATCACGACTCTTAAACCCATTATCATCTAAAACAGTTTCATTATGAATATCATCAAGACGAAAAAATTCAGAACTTAATGGCTTATGGGTCAAGATATGAGCATTCTCGACTGATTGAACTAGTCGAGATTCGGACAGAACCAGAGGTTCTAGTTTGGGCTTCCATTTATTAGTGTCTAGTAGTGATGTGGAGTCTAATAAGGAATTGACTTCACAAATAGCACTATCATCATCAAAATCATACCCAAAATGAGCTAAACAAACCTCTAATGGATCTTCCAAGTGGCTCTTGTAAATGTTTTGCGAGTGCATACTTTCTTTTCGCCCGCACTTCAAACTAAAGTACCTAAAAAAAATCAAACAAACTGTGTAAAAAGAACTAAAATAAATATAAAAAAAAAATAAAAAAAAATTATGTACAAAAATTAAAAATAAGCTATATACGCTGATATCAACTAGTGAGTATTTTTCTACTACTCCCCGACAGCGGCGCCAAAAACTTGGTAGGTTCGGAAACCTACAATAATAATACTTCAAGTGCACAGTGTCTAACTAGTAGATGATGACAAATACAGGTCGTTCCCACGAGGAGTGTGAAAATACTACTACTAACTAATACCAAAAACTAACAAATCAATAAGGTGATGTTTGACGATTTTTCAGATATTCGGGATAAAATGAAATAATAAATAATTCTAACAATAAACAAAATGGGTAACGGGTTTTTAAGGTTTTCGATTTCCACAAATTCAATCATATAAAATCGACTAATCTCTATTTATTACTCAAGACAAATTTCGAAATCAATCTCATGTCTCGGAAGATAATATGTTTAAATTCTAAAATATGGTTTCTCCGCTGTAATTTCCTTCGCTTCACGGATAATGATTCTAAAGTATTACATATTAATCCTAAAGCATATTGCGTCAAAGAATTTAACCAAGCACGCTATATCAATTGAAAAGTATAACTAATCAATAAAATCACATAATCGATTAAACACCAAGCTATATGAAGAGAAATCACTAATCAATGAATCATTATTAGAAATATCATCGTAGGGTTCATATAAATAAATTGGCTTCAATGTAAACCCTAACAAACAACTTAGCAAACCATGAGAAAAGAAAACTCAAATACACCAAACCCTTGTCGTCTCTTCTCTCTGTCAACTGCTCTGCGGCCGCCTCCTCCTTTTCATTTTGAAACAACATATAAATATAGCCCACAGATGAATTCACGTCATCGCCACATCACCTCCCAATAGAAGTCTGCCACATGTCATGAAATACAATCCGCCCAATAATATTGTGCCGCGTGTCATAATATGACGAAACATTGTAAAATATTAGCGAATCTCCACTTTCCATAGTATATGACACCACCAAGGAAATGAATTAATTTCATTTAAAAAGCATGATATTTTCTTGCATGTGCTGGGCCCACCTTAATTGTATTTGAACAAATGACGTCGTTTGGTCTCAAACATTCCTTTATATTCTTTATATATATATATAAAGAGAACTTATGTAAGGACAAGATATGTTAATCTTTCCTTTTTCTTCATTTGCACTTCATTTGCACGTGGTCATGGAGGTGATATTCTTCCATTCTTATGCTAACAATAATAAAGTCACTCTTGACCAATCTTAGGTAGCATCAGTGTGCTGACGTCGACTCGCTTCACCATGCATTAATTGAAGATCAAATTAAAACTTGTCTGCCCATTATGACCTCGGCTGTGAAATAATTCTATGTTGCTGATATATATGGAGATACCAGACCAACATAATAAGTGTTGCTGATATATAGAAATACCAGGCCAGCATAATAAGTGCTGCTGATATATAGAAATACCAGGCCAGCATAATAAGTGTTGCTGATATATAGAAATACCAGGACAACATATTTGATCATTGTGGTTGCTGATACATGGAAATACCAGGACAACCACGTTTCATCATTGTGATTGCTGATATATGGAAATACCAGGCCAACCACATTTCATCATTGTGGTTGCTGATATATGGAAATACCAGGCCAACCACATTTTGCAATTTTCGTCGCAAACACCATTAAGTCTCACATTTTGCTGTTTATTCGCTGGATGATCGAATTCACTTGTACTTTCTACAAAAGCACTAAAATAGTATTAGCAACTAAAATATTGTATCCTAACTAATATAAATATGGGTATAAAATGTAGCATTTACATGCTTATCAAAATGCAAAAGAGTGAAATCTGTAAAGATTATTGAAATTTATTTGCGTCTCCCACCTGTAAATCACATTCTTCTCTGTTTTGATAGTGCTTCAACTGAAGATTACCACATTCAATTGTAAGTTATACCATATCTATTGCGGTTTGGAAAGTAATAATAATGTTTCTACAAGGTAAAGATCGATGCAGCTAAAAATATGAACTTCACAATCTTAAGAAAAAATTTGATTCAATGCAAGTTTTCTTCAATAAAGCTAGATCGATTTCTCATCATCTTGCTCATACTGATAGAAAGATTGATGATGAAGATCTTGTTTATTATATTCTTCATGGTTTGTCGGTTGAGTACAATTCATTTACCTCTTCTTTTAATACTCAACAATTGAAGACTTCTAATCATATTACCTTTACAAATCTTCTTGATTTACATTAGCAGAAGAGTCTCAAATTACACCTATTAATAATCATTATTGGACAATAACTTATACTAATGTATTCAATCAACAGTCTAGCTCTCATCATCAGCATGATTCAATTTATTCTTCTTAAAAAAATGCTCGGTTGAACCCACCAGTTTTGCTATCTGAAGATTGTTGTTATTAGAGCAACGCTCGGTTGAACCCAAAAGGTTTTCTATCTAAAGCATGTTTTCAATTTTAGATGATCAAAACTATATCTTAATTTCTAGTCCACTAACTCAAGTCTCGGACTAGGTTAGAATTTGGTAGTTGAGTATCAAACATCACCCTTGTAGAATGAAGATCAATGAAGACATTTGAAGAACTTCTGTATCGGGTATGTGAAGACTGAATCATTTTATTTTACTTACTATCTTACCATTATATCTTTTAAAGATGATGTTGAATGACTTCTAGAAGATTTACAAAGAATAAAAGGTGAGTCAAGGTTGTCTTGTTAAAAATCTCGAAATATGATTTTAGCAAAGATGTTCAACGATCCTTAACAATATTAATTCTAAGAAATTGACAATGCGGGGGTAACAAAATACATCACCAACTTTTTCTTAGCAACCTGTTTGGACTAAACTCAATCACAATTCCGAGAGTTACAACTTAATGAATATCAATCAAGAATTATGAGATCTCTTTCTCTCACAATCAATATATATCCGGAAACAAGTCTATGAACCTGATTATACCATGAGAGTTATTGGAGAATTCCAAAGATCAATATCCAAGATCAATCAAGTCGTATCTAACAATTATGATAGACGTATCTATGTTGATTGATTTACGTACAACCTGTGATATTTCAATTATAAAGATAAACAATATAATGCGGAAAAATAAATAGCACAAACACCAGAAATTTTGTTAATGAGGAAACCGCAAATGCAGAAAAATTCTGGGACCTTGTCCATATTTGAACACCAAACTGTATTAAGCCGCTACAGACTCTAGCCTACTATCAAAACTTCGAACTGGAATGTAGTTGAGACCGAATCTACCGTCATAGCGATTCGGTTACAGATTACGCCTCTTAAATCTCACAAGACTCTACGCAATTGATTACCTTAGATGGCGTCCTTTACATTCTAAGAGTTGCTTCAACTCAATTGAAGACTTTGAACCAATCTGCTTCCCACAGATAAGCCTATATGTGATTTCCGTATTGATCAAAGATTAAGGTGAGATAGGGAATCGATTGCAATATACAAAGTCTAGCAATCCTCAGAATTCGGTACTTACAACTCCCGAAGAGCAGCCTAGATTACTATTCACCTCACAAGTAATTTCTACTCTGATTTCAACCAAGAATTGTTATAGAGAAATATACGTGTAAAATCACAAAGTCTGAGATGAAGAAACTTTGCGATTTCTATCTATCTCGCATGTTGGAGCTAAAGGCTCAACAATCAATAGCAAGATCAGGATACACGAACTATCAAGATAAAAATAGTTGGTCCGGGCTTCACGAACCCCTAGGTGAAGTCTTTTTAGCCATTAAACCTAAAAAAGGTTTAAAGGAGAGGACGACTCTAATTTATAACTAGGACACATAATAATAGTGTCAGGGATTCAAAGATCAATTGCCTGAGGTTCTCCTTATATAGACTTTCAACACAAATGTTGCTTTAGATTTAAGCTAAGGTAGCTTTGGAATCAAGCAATCAATATCCACTATTAGATAAATCTTTTATTTGAGATTAACAAAACAAAATATACACTCTGGTTAGGATGGACCATAACCGAACCGTGTCCAATGACTTGTTCATAAAAGGTTAGCCGAAATTATCCAGACGAACTATAAGCTTAATCATTTTCATATAACACTTTAAGACTTTAATCTTGAGTCACAATAATATGTTAATGTGATCAAAAATGTCTAGATGTGTTTTTATAGAGAGTTGTTCAAATGCCAATTATCTCATAGAAATAATTCTGATGCATTTGACAATATTCGACAGGGTAAGTACGTGTGCCTACATATGGTTCGTGAGTTATTTTGTCATGGTACATGTACCGGGTTTGGATACCCTTAATTAAAAAAAATAATGAAGGAGTTCACAATACGTTTTTGGTTTGTAGACTGGGTACGCGTACCAACCTGAGTTCGCGAGTCACAGAACCTTTTGGGTTTGTATACCGGGTATGTGTACCATTCTGGGTTCACGAGTCACAAAAAAAATTTGGTTTGCATAGTGGGTATGTGTACCCTAAAGTCATTGCCGAATTATAGCTACGCCGGAACATGTATTTGGTACATGTACTGTGGATCCGGAACTATAACCGTTTTTCCAGTATGTAAGTTGGTACGTATACTGTCCTGTATCCAGATTTACAATAGTTATATAACTCTCTAGTAATTAATTTGAAACATTCCGAATAACATCAAAGACACATACCACTGTTCCAAGCTATTTTTAAATGATAATCTTGAATCATAGTTTAGGTCATAAACAATAAATTATTTTTAACCAAATTCATCAAGTATGAAAAATGTTCTTAATCTTAGTCAACGTATTTCGAGAATAATTAATTAAGATAAACTTGACTCGAATTTTTTTTGTGCATGTAAGGTCTAATTTAGCCATGCTTCATTGTCTCATATATAGGAAGGTGAAAACTTGAATAATAGTTGGTTCAGTCGTCACTTACCTTTTGTTTATGAAGTTTCCCAAAATTTTCGGTTGATCGTCGTCTTCAAACGGTAGAATGAAGTGATGTCTGGTACTCGACTACAAACTTCTATCCTAATCCGATACTTGACTAAATGTAGACTAGAAATCAAAATATAATTTTGATCAACTAAATTTGACAACAAGCTTGAGATAGCAACACTATGAGTTCTACCGAGCAATGCTCTAACAAAAATTTATTGTTTGAATTAATTTGTGGATCAGTTGAAAATTGACATGCAAATGATTTTATCACGTGGGAATGTTTCAAATATCATAGGAGATAAATATTGAACTATCTGATATTTCTGCTCAGGGCAGGTTGGCGAACTAGTTCGCAAACCATAAATATCTGAGTTACAGAAATACAGGAGGGTTGGCGAACCAGTTCGCAAACCGTGAGTTCAGTTGGGAACAGTTCACTGACCTTTATGAACTAATTTGTTAAAGTTGGTATTATAGGCTATCAGTTGACGAACCCGGTTCACAAACCATAGTAAACTGAGTTCGGTAGTCCTATAGGGTTGACGAACCTGGTTCAAAAACCATAATAAACTGAGTTCGATAGTCCTGTAGGGTTGGAGAACCTGGTTCCAAAACCATTGCACCCTGACTCGTGACTAAACCTAACGGCTCAGGAACCGTTGGACCGACTGTCCCAGTAGTTTTTAGCAGATGCTCAGAGACTTATTTTTTAAACATGTTTGGCATTGCTAGAATTCTCTCAAACACTTCTAAGACTTCATTGATCACTCCAACATTCATGTGTATGCATCATGATTAAATTCTGAGGTGGTTAAATGAACATCAAATTGCTTTAGTTCTTTGACATACTTTCCAAACCGAACAATCATTATACACGGTT
Organism: Papaver somniferum; assembly: GCF_003573695.1. Lineage (NCBI taxonomy): Eukaryota > Viridiplantae > Streptophyta > Magnoliopsida > Ranunculales > Papaveraceae > Papaver > Papaver somniferum. The sequence goes on along the minus strand of NC_039359.1, from coordinate 99,659,030 downwards.
CAAAAACCGGTTCCTAGTGTATATTCTTTTGTTGTATTTTCAAGACCTAAAAGTGTTTGCTTGATTCCAATCTATCTTAGATTGAATTCTAAGCAACACCCGGTCTTTGAAAACTATAAATAAAGATGCTCTTTCAACTTGGAAATTCAATCCCTGGCACGTTGTGTCCTAGTTGATTCTAGAGTCATCCTCTATTGACTTAAGGTTCCTTTAAGAAACATAATTAGGTCTCTACGACTAAAATACTTCGATTTGGAGAATCGTGAAGCCAGGTCCGACTATCTTTACCTTGATAGTTCGTGTATCCTGATCATGCTTTTTTGTTATCGAGTTTTTCGTAATCTCTTTTAGGAAAGATAGATACTAAGTGCAATTAAATTTCTCTATGTCTCAAACTTTGTGATTCATCAATAAATATATCTGAAAAATGATCTTAATTGATCTTTTGAAGATTGTTCTCGAGAGGTGGTTAAGAATCTAAGCTTCTCCTTGGGAGTCGTAAGTTTCGGATTTATGAGATTTGCTAGCTTTGTCTATTGCAAACAGATTTTATCACCTTGATCTTTGAGACAAATGGAAATAAAATATGCTTATCTGTTAGAGGCAGATTGGTACCAAAAGTATTCACTTCGGTTGAAGCAATTCTTAGGCTGTAAAGGGCGTCAGCTAACGGAATCAATTGCGTAGATCCTTACGAGGTTCAAGAGACGTAAGGACTGTGACTGTAACTGAATCGCTTTGAGGGTGGATTCGGTCTCAACGACGTTCCAGTATGAAGTCTGATAGTAGGATAGTGTCTATAGCGGCTTAATACACTTTGATATTCAAATCTGGACGAGATCCAAGGGTTTTTGTGCAGTTGCAGCTTCTTCATAAATAAAACTTGTGGTGTCTTGTGTTTTTTTTCCGCATTATATTGTTTATCTTTATCATTGGATTTATCCAAGTTGTACGTATTCAATCTTAGTAGATGCATCCATCTAATTATGATTGATTACGAGACTCGTTCTTGCAGAATTTGTATCTTGAAAGATAGATAACAAGTTTAATTACCTTGCAGAATTCCGATTGGATTATTTAGATACGACTAGATTGATCTTGGATATTGATTTTTGAGATTGTCCAAGTACTCTTCTTAAAAATCAGGTTCACTGACTTTTGTCAATATATATATTGATTGAGCATAGGTTAGAGATATACACTCTATACACATATTATCAAGGATCATTCAGTTAGTATACTTGCAATTGTATTAGGTTTTGGCTATACAGATTTCCGAATTAAAAAGTTGGTGGTGTACTTGGTACCCCTGCATTTTCAGTTGTCAATGTTAGATGACCAAAACTATATCTTGATTTCTAGTATACTAAGGTTAACTCTCATACTTGGTTAAAATTTGTTAGTTGAGTATCAGACATCACCTTCGAAGACTGAAGATCGACGAAGACATTTGAAGAACTTCATTAATCAGGTATGTGAAGATTGAACCATTCTATTTTACTCACTATCTTATGATATTATGTTGTATGACTTCTAGTATATTTATACAGAAGAAATTTCGAGTTAAGCTTATCTTGTTAAAAATCTCGAAATATGATTCAAGCGTAGATGTTCAAAGGTCCTTAATAATATTAGCTCAAAAATAGTATTATTCAAGAATTAATTTGTGGATCATTTGAAAATTGCGCATGCAAATGATTTTATCATTTAGGAATATTTCAAACATTAAAAGATAGAAATTTGGAAATTATGATATTTCTGCTCAGGTTCGAAGTCCACAGATATCTGAGTTTTAGAAATACATGAAAGGTTGGCGAACCAGTTCGCAAACCGCAAGTTCAGAAGGGAACAGTTCACGAACCGTGATGATCTAGATTTTTAATGTTGGTGTAAAAAGCTAACAGTTGGTGAAACCGGTTCATGAAACGAGTCCATCTGAGTTTTTGATCCAGGGTTCGCGAACCGTAGTACCCTGACTCGTGAACTAGTCTTACGGTTCACGAACCGTTTTACCAAAGGTTCTAGTAGAATTTAGCAAATGCTCAAAAACTTATTTTTTTAAATATGTTTAGCATTACTATGACTCTGTTAAACACCTCATCATTGATCACTAAAACACTTATATATGTGTATCATGATTAATTTCTTAATTGTTCAAATAAACATCAAATTGCTTATTATTCACAAGTTTGTTAAAAAGAACAATTATACAGATTTGTTTATTTGTGAGGTTTGGTAGCTTTGTCTATTGCAAACAAATTTCCGAGCCTTGATCTATAGTGAAATCAAATGGGCTTATTTGTTATAGGCAGATTGGTACCAAAAGTCTTCACTGAGTTTGAAGCAACTCTTAGAATCTAAAGGACGCCAGCTAAGGCAATCAATTATGTAGAGCCTTGAGAGGTTTAAGAGGCATAAGTAGCGCGGATGTAACTGAACTGCTTGGAGGGTGTCTGTAACGGCTTAATATAGCTCGATGTTTAAACTGGACGAGGTCCCGAGATTTTTTCGCAGTTGCGGTTTCCTCGTTAACAAAACTTCTGGTGTCTTGTGTTTTTCCCTTTTCATGTTATATTGTTTATCTTTATAATATGATTCACACAAGTAGTACGTATTCAATCTTAGTAGATACGTCCATATATTTGTGATCTATTACGAGACTTGTTTCTTGTAGTATTCGTATCTTGAAAGATAGATTACAAGTTTATTACTTGGTAGAATTCCGGTTTGATTATTTGGATACGAATAAATTGATCTTGGATATTGAATTTTAAGATCGTCCAACTGCTCTTCTTAACAACCAGGTTCACTGACTTCTTAGTCTATACATACTGATTGAGAAGAGATAGAGACATAAACTCTACATACATATTGTCAAGGATCATTAAGTTGGTATGCCTGCAATTGTATTAGGTTTTCTCCATACAGGTTGCTGAACGAATAAGTTGGTGTTGTACTTGGTACCCTCTCCTTTTCAATTTTTATCATGCATCTCAATTTGCTCCTACTGGATTTTATTCTTACAATGATTGGAGTTATGTTCTCATGGTTTTCATCTTCCATTTCGTGGTTCTTTTTGTGGTGGTCGATCTCCTTTTAAAGGTGGTTTTCTTGGTGGCAGAATTGATCATGGCGGAGGTAGAGTATCTCATTCTGACTTTTATCCTTATTGTTCGTACTATGACTAATACATTTGTTGTCAAATATGTCAAAATCCTGGACATTCTGTTGTTGAATATCGTCATCGATTTGCTAATTTAAGCACACAATGCATATGACGAAGAATATTATGAAGAAACTGATGATTCATGGTTTCATGAACTAGAAGCTTATGTTGTGTATAATGGTGCCTTTTCTGTCTACCATAAATTTTGTTCCAGATTCTGGTGCAACACACTACATCACATCTGATCTTGATAATATAAATTTTCATTCTCCTTATGAAGGATCTGATCATCTCAAACTTTGAAACGTTTCAGGTTTTCCTATTGAACATATTGGTTTTGTTTCATTTACTTCTCGTACCACTACATTGCAAATATCAGATGTTTTTTATGTACCTAGTATAACTAAGAACTTATTGTCTATGCATCAATTTACTAAGGATAATAACTGGTTAATTGAGTTTCATCTGTATGCATTCTATATAAAGAACTTAGTGACTAAGCAAGAACTTCTAAGATATGGTATGAAAAATGGTCTTTATGATCATAATTTTAATAAATCTATACTTAAATCTATTTTTCGTGTTGAATATAATACTAGTCAAGAATGGCATCACAGATTAGGACATCCAGATTTTAGGATACTTAAGCATGTTCTATCAAGTATCAATGCATCTCATTTGGATAATAGTGTGTTTTCTAGTTGTCAAATTGCAAAGTCCCGTGCACTTTTATTTCTAACTCATTCTACTTCAATATGGTCCTTTGGATTTGGTATATTCAGATGTTTGGACTTTTATTTTCAGTCTGCTCAATTAATGACTATAGATATTATATTTCTTTCATTGATGCTTATAACAAATTCAATTGGATTTATCATTTAGCTTATAAATCATGAGTGTTTGATAGTTCAAGGCCTTGCCGCTTTGGTATAAACTTGTTCAATAGAAATATGAAGCACTTTCAATCTGATTTGGAAGTGAGTATATGAATGTGGCTATATTTTTGTAGTCTTGTGGAATTGTTTATAGAGTTTCCTTCCATGGAGACACATCAACAAGATAGCACTGTAGAGAGAAAAGAAAGGCATATTGAGAATATAGGTTTATCCCTTTTGAATCATGCTTCTGTATCGCTCATATTTTGGTCTTATGCATTTGAGATAGCCGATTACACCATCAACATGTTGTCATCTTCAATCCTTGTCGGTAAAACTCCTCTAGAAACTCTGTTCAATCATATACTAGATTACTCACTACTTCAGAAAAATTGGTTGTTCATGTTTCCCTTCTCTTAGATCATATAACTCTCATAAATTTCAAAAACAGGTCAGTAAAGTGTATATTCTTGGGATATAGTCTTATGCACAAAGGGTATAGGTGTTTCAATCCGCTCACTATTAAAGTTATCATCTCTAGGATTTTTTTTTTAATTAGACTAAATTTCCCTCAAGTTTGTTTTGCACTTCATCTCATTCCTCAACTCAAACTACGAATCTCATTGTTCAACATCAATTTCAAATGAACCAGATACTTCTAATGCACCGACTTCTCCCGCTGAACCACAATCTTCTATCTTATTTTCATTCGATTTTCCATCTCTCACATCTCCATCACCAACAATTCATGCATCCTCCTCCACTCATGAGATGGTGACAAGATTTAAGCATGGTATTGTCAAGCCCAAACTCTATATATGCTACTTCAGATTATACTGATAACGACTTATCGACTCCAACTTCCTTCACTAAAACTACTAAGTGTCCTAATTAAGTATACCCAGAGTAATTAGGTATACCCCAATAAAGCTAGGAACATTAAGCGTGAGACCAAGAAATTTTATTATTTTAAAGGGATATTATATTATTGATTATATAATAAATTCTTATTTTATAGTTAAATAATAAATTATTATTATTATTATTATTTAAAAGAAATAATTCCTAAATTGAAGGTTGACTAACAGTTGTAGATTGTAAGTGCAATAATTTTGTACAAATGGTGATATTATTGATTAATTACAATATGTCTCCTGGTATTTTGAGTGCACTACGAATTATAAGGGATGAAATACAACTTGATTCGAATTCGAAAGAAAAACAAACCAATATTGAATCATATTTTGAGAAAATTTAACATGTATAAAATATATCATTTTATATTTTTCAAGTAACATTATTATTTTATATATTATATTTGGAACCTATAATGCTGAAGGGGAACTTTTAAAAATATATCATTTTATGATTTTACCAGATTTATTATTTTAGCACCAAAGACCCGAGTTGGCACCGTGAAATTTTATTATTTTAAAGAGAATATTATATCATCGAGTATTATTTTAAAGAAGCTATATTTTATAGAAGATAGCAAGTGAGTATTTAGAATAAAATTAAGGTTGATGACATTATAAAGGTAGGCACATGGAAAGGATTATAGCTAGGGGATATCTTCAAGTTGAAGGTGTTGACTATCATTTTTTTAAAAAGATTATTGAAGATGTTGATTATCATGATATTTCTAGTCCAGTTTTGTAAATCATAACTATTAGGTTGATTCTATCATTAGCTCTTTATAAGGGCTTCAATATTAAACAACTTGATCTGAATAATATTTTTCCTCCTGGGACTTTGTAGGATGATGTATATATGGTTCAATCACCTGGGTTTGTAAACAAGAACTTTTATAACTATGTTTGTAAACTGCACAAGTCACTTCATGGCCTCAAACAGGCTCCTAGAACATGGTTTTAAAGGCCATGGTTTTTTTTGTCTACTCAAGGATTCGTGACATGTAAGACTGACACCCCTCTGTTTTTCAAGGATACTTCTTCTGAGTGTCTTTATCTTTCAGTGTATGTTGATGATATACTTGTTACAGGTAGTAGTTCTGTTGTTATTTCATCTCTTACTGTTGCTTTAGTACAAGAGTTTCCTATCAAAGATTTGGGGACTCATCCTTTTTCTCGGGTATTGAAGCATAGTTGATTTTGTTGGTGTGCATCTTAATCAAAAACAATAGTATACAGTAAAAACTCCATATATTAATAGCCTCGGGACTTCACCAAATTATTAATATATGGAGCTTATTAATATAAGGAGGTATACAAAAAAAAAATTGCTGATTCAAAATATGTAAATGATATTGGATAATGTCTATACATATTTGCAGTCTCAATACATATATCTATGTATGAACTTATAAGACCTTTAAGAATTTTTCGATACTTTTCTAGCCGATTCAATGTATGTAAAAGATATTTTGAAACGAATTGAAGAGCATGTTTCGGAAATATCAAAGATATCCGTTCTTAATGGAATTGTAAATGAAGTTGTTTTAAATGAACAATAAATCATTGATGTAATTAGATAAGAAGTGGAAGGAGATAATCCTGATGATGACAGTACGGAGATACTAAAATCTTCACGCCAAAAAGCTTTAAACATGCTCAAAAAGTTTGGAATGTTTTGGTTTCAACAAGAAGGTGTCAATAGTAATAAGATCTTACACATCCTCAAAGTAAAAGATGCAATGACAATTCAACAAGTTACATCCTTGTCTAAAACAACTATAGATAAGTATTTTATCTTACCTTATATTTTGATGTAACAAGATCTATAAGTTTCCAATATAATGTCAATTATATTAATATATGAAGGTAAATTCCCTATAGCGGGACTAAAAAAATCTATTAATATTATAATATGGAGGTTATTACTATTTATAACTAACCCAGGTTGGGAATATGCTTTTTTATTAATATATAAAGTTTTTACTGTATTACAAGTTTGTCAAAGAAGAAAGACTAGATTGGACTTTGCAAAGTCGGTTTCTACTCTTATTTCTTTGCCACTGCAGATGAATCTGCTCCTTGTCCTTTGTTTTATGATACATCTTTAGAAGTATAGTTGGTGCTTTACAATATGGGACCATTACTAGGACTGACATCTCTTTTGCTTTCAATAAGGCATGTCAGAGGATGTAAGCTCCAACTGAGTATGACTGGTCTGCAGTGATTCAAGAGAGCTACTTCTCGGAATATTCAAGGCTATTATGATGCCGATTGGGCCAGTGATGCTTCTAATAGGCGTTCTATAAGTGGAATGGCAATATTTTTAGGTCCTAATCTCATCTCTTGGTGTTCAAGGAAACAAAAATCATTCTCTAGATAAAGTACAAAATCAGAGTATAGAGCACTTGTTGATGCTACTTCAGAAATATTATGGGTTAGTCCTTATTTCTGCACTATGTTTTTCTACTACTTCTCCACATGGTAAAAGGATCTTAATCCTTGTCAAATAAGGGAATCCTACATAATAAAGATAGGATCAAAATATAATTATTAAATTGGAGCATTGACGCTTTTTATCGGTAAAACTTGATGAGGTAAGAAAAGAAATTTTATAAAGAAAAAAGAAAATTATATCATTTTCTTTTTGCTGGGGAGTTCTTTAAAGAGCCAATGAAGTCACAAAAATGTGTCAAAATCCGCAACTACGTTTTTCCAACCCTCCAATACTTTACAAGTAAATGCAAATTTTATCAAAAAAGAGAGAAAGTTTGACTTTTTAATTTTTTGAAGATACCATTTTCCTATTTATTTTATTCGTATTCCGCTGGTAAATTTTAGGAATTCGAGCTAATCAACCGATCTAGTGTAAGAGTCTTTTTTATGGACTCAACTCAAGTCTTCAAATAAAGACTGCCCTTGAAGAAATAGCAAAATTATAGTTATGATATTAAGAAATAAGATAGGTCTCTCTTTTTCCAAATTGAGAAAAAATGCTAAGACACTTCTATCATATACCATAAGATTGGAAATAGTCTTCTGTGTTCCTGTCATTTTCGTTTCAATAAAAAGCCTTTTTTTTTCAAATCAGAGAAATGAGTTGATTTATCATTCGTTGCATTGGAATAAAATTAAAAATGGCCATGCCGGGGAATAAAAGGAGCATTCGTCTAAAAAATGGGGGAGATTCTGCTTTTCTTTCCATGGAAGATATACCCATTATCGAAATGAAATTCAAGTTGGATTGCTAATCCAATTTGTATCTATCTTATATATATATAGAATAAAGTGAAAGAAAAAAATAAAGACCTTTTATCTTCAAGCGCAACATAGTAACTTTTTAAATTTGGAGAGATGTTTGAGTGGACTAAAGCGGCGGATTGCTAATTCGTTGTATGATTTATTTGTACCGAGGGTTCGAATCCCTCTCTTTCCATTTCCTCCGATGACTTGATTTTCTTTTGCATTCAGAAAAAGATCGAGACCCTTTCATTTTATCTTATTTTCTCATAGTTAAATGTATGGAATGAAAAATATGAATAAACCAACAAGCAAGAAAAAGTTTTTTTCCTCTTCTTATTTTTTATTCCTCATGTCCAGGATTACGTCTTGGATCATTAGATAGGAATTTGAAGATAAAAAGAGAAACAAAGATTATCACTACTATGTAAACGAAGAGTTTGAGAATAAGCATTACACAATCTCCAAGATCATTTTTGTAGAAAAGGGGAATAGACTATTTTTTTTATACCACATATCCTCTTTTTAAACAAAGAAACGAAGTAGTTTCTCAAAAAGAAAATAATTTAAAAAAATTCTTTTATAATAAGATTCCGTCGTTACATAAAGGTTTTTTTATGACAAAATTCTATATTGTGGGGGACCCTAAATTTAATTAATAGGGCCATTGAAGTAGAAGGTCAAGTTGGGGAGGTGATCCATATTTCTCGCGATTATCCAAGAATAAAAATGTTTGGATCGAGGGTTCAGAATGTAAGACTTAGCTGATCTTTTCAATTATTATAATATTTTTTTATCAAAAAAATCAGACATGTTTGTAGAACTATAAGAAAAAAATATCATCGAAAACTTACAGCATCTTTCCAAACGATAAGAGAAAAAAAACAACACACGTATTACCGGCATAACATCTACAATTGGATCAAAAATGGCATAAGCCTCGGGAAATTTGGCGAAGAAAAAACTACTCGAATTAAGGGCAGAATTAAGACAGATACATATCAAACTAAGTATATTAAACACAACAAACATTTCCTTCTTGGAGACAATTGTATTTTGATTGAGTTATTGATATTAATGAAAAAAATGAAGAAAGTAAGGTAGATCAAAATTCTTCTTTTTTTTCTATTTGCTCAATTACAAATCCTTTACTTCCAAACCAAGAACAGAAGGAGTCATACTTTCATACAATGTCTTAATTGAATTCTATGTAACGATCAATAAATTAAGTGAAATTCTACAACTATATGCATGAAATCCAAGCAGCAATCTACTCTATTCCACAGAGATTTGGGTGGGAATTGACGTATAAACAATACGGATATTAGTGTTTATTAGTGTCAAATATAAATATAGACAGGGCGTGGCCAAGCGGTAAGGCAACGGGTTTTGGTCCCGCGACTCGGAAGTTTGAATCCTTCCGTCCCAGAGCAGTCCAATTAGGTTCAAAGTTTAATGTTGAATAAAATCGAATCCATTTTTCTTAGCTTAGTTCTACTGATTCTTTTCCGAATCATATCTTTACCTTTTTTCTCGCAAAAAAACCCATGGAAAATGACAACTAGATAGAGCAAAGTATATTTCCTATCATACCCGAATACGAAATAGCTTAATATTTGAATTCAAAAAATTAGATGGAAACTTCGGCGTCTTCATGTTCCGTCGATATTCCTAGTCGCTTAGAAATACTTTATGGTCTTTGGAAAAAAAAAAGTAACACATTCAAAGTGAAAATGTGAAAAATACTCTACCTTACTTCCCTTATATCTAAAGTAAATATGGAGTCTAGTTATTAGTTCTCTGGGGATCTTGGAACTCTAAACTAAACAAGAAGGGGCTGTTGAACAATTTGTTATGTTGAAGATGCAGATTAAAGAAAAACTTCTTTTTCTTCAGTTTCTGTATAAATTCTTTTGCTCATAGAATAAAAGATGGGTTAATTAAATTGAATATTTTGCAAAGACTTTTCCATAAAAAGGACCTTTCCATATAGAAAAATATAGTACGAAAATATAGATTACTATGTGCCGATTGAACCAATGACTATTCATGATTCCATATTGAATCAATTTCATACCGGCTCCAAACTAGAGGAAAGTAATGGTGAAACTTCATGTAAAATGATGCGGTAGAAAGCAACGTGCGACTTGAAGGACATGATCGGTTGTGGATTCTTACATCCACCATTTTATAAAGGAATGAAGGTGCTCTTGGTCAACATAGTTTGTTTTGTTCCACTAAAACAATCCCTTTTTGTTGGGTTGTAAATAGTACACGATGGATCTCGAGTGGAAAGTATTGATTCATATCTCAGGAGCAAGGGTCTAGGATCAGTGTCGATCAATAAGTGGAACAACTTCATAAGTATATCTTCAATATAGAAATCGAAAGGATCCAATTCGAGCAAACGTTTCAAAAAAAGGAAAAAAAAATCTCGGAATTGTCAAAAAAACTATTTTGATCAAAACAAAAGTGTATCGCATGGGAATCAATCCTTCATTTGATTCTTCGATAGAAAGAAGTCACAAAAAGTTTGTTGCTGGCGTTTTGAAAAATTAAAGATCACCGAAGTAATGTCTAAAGCCAATAATTCAAAGCAATGATATAGGATCTCGGAACAAGAAAACACAATTTTCTGTTGTCTCAACAATAGGTTCGGTCAGGGCAAGGAATAAAAAATGGACTATAAACAAGAAAAAATAAGAGGGTTAGAGACAACTCAATAAACAAAATGCCTAAGCTTAAGGATTTTCCTTTGAGCTCTTTGATAATTATACAACTTGAGTTATGAGTGTGAATGGTTTTTTATTTTCTGCAGAAAGGAAGAAAAAAAGGAATGCAAAAAAGTCTAATGGATTTGCTGATTTTCTCAATCGATTTGGATCTATATAGATAAATTCAAATCAATATTTCTCGAGATGTACGAGGATAAAACCTTCTATACGTTTCTAGGGGACGTTGTTCACCTACATCTATCCTAATGAGCCACCCATCGAATCGTCGCAATTGATGTTCGATCTCGAAGAAAATGAAGAGATCTTCAGAAAGTGGGTTTTACGATCCAATAAATAATCAAACTTATTCAAACGTTCCCGATGTTCTCTATTTCCTTGAAAAGGGAGCTCAACACGCGGGAACCGTTCATGATATTTCAAAGTAGGCAGAGGTGTTTAAGGAACTTCCTGTTAATAAAACGAAATTTAAATAATGAACAAAGAAAAAGAAAGTGGGGGTTCCATAATGTGAGCTTCCCGTAATTTCTTCTTTTTTCACTTTTTTTATTGTTCTATTTATATGAATTTACTAATAGATTGCTTTCATATGATCCCAAATTATCGATTCCCGAAAAAATAAAATATTTTTACTTGATATGGTTTTTGTTAGGATGACACCAAGAAAAGGGGATTAAGCTTGCTTATTGTCTCTTTAGTTATATTTGAGTTTTTTTTTTCTTTATGTTTTCAACGTTCATATTGACAGTAGTGTATTGAACAAATATAATTGGATCGTGGAAATGGATTTATTTATCCACGTCCCGTAAGTTTTGTTTTTTACTTCATAAAAAAATGTTCGTTAGATTTGTTATAACATAGGAGAACCCTTTTTTATGAAAAAAATAGACAAATAAAAGAGAATCTATCTTTCTTTTTCTGGTAATTTATTCTATTTTCATATGATTTGTTCATTTTTAGATTCAGAATCCAATCGGTCCTAAAAAAGCTTTTGTAGATTTGTTGTGATTTTAGTCCTTTGATGTGCCCGTTCAATCTAATCTATTTTTTTTTATTTCGATCGTATCTACACACCATAATTATATTATTTGGGTTGCTAACTCAATGGTAGAGTACTCGACTTTTAAGTGCGGCAAATTCTTTTACACATTTGGATGAAGCAACGGATTCGTCCATACCGTTGGTAAGGTTTGTAAGACCACGATTGATCCCGAAAGGGGATGAATGGAAAAAAATAGCATGTAGTATCAATGCAGAACTCTAAGAATTTTTCGTCCTTACTAGAGCGGTACAAAATATTGTCTGAATTCTTGGAGCGTGACAAAAGAAATTCACAGATAGATTGAGTGAATAAATAGATAGAACCATATGGCTCCAATTATAGGGAAATAATAAGCAATGGGATTTTGTTCCTAATTTGAATGATTACCCGATCTAATTATACGTTAAAAATATATCAGTGCCTAACGCGGTAAAATGTTCTCCTACAAGTAGATTATCTTCTTTTTTTTATGAAACATGACTATTCACTATATCTTCATTATAGTATGGAGGGGAGACGAAAGTGCAGAAGAAGGGGTATATTGATAAAGATAAAAAATTTCCAAAATCAAAAGAGCGATTGGGTTGCAAAAATAAAGGATTTCTAACCATTATCAATTGGATTAAAAAAGGTAGGATCCGTTGATTAGCCTATATGTCTCCAAGGTGTCTAGTTTTTTATTATTATATACCTTGTTTTGACTGTATCGCACTATGTATCATTTGTCAACCCAAAAAATCCTTGCTTTTGTTTCAAATCGAAATTTATATGAAGGAATCAGAAGCATATTAAAAAATAGATGAATCTCAGCAACAAGACTTCCTATATATACTTCTCTTTCAGGAATATATTTATGCACTTGCTCGTAATCATGCTTTAAATGGATCCATTCTTTATGAATCCTTGAAAAATATAGGTTATGATAATAAATCCAGTTCACTACTTGTGAAACTATTAATTACCCAAATGTATCGACAGAAACATTTTAATTTGATGATTTTGACAAATGTTGCTAAACAAAAAAAATTGTTGCGCACAATCCAAATGTTTATTATCAAATGATATCCAAGGGGCTTTTAGTCATAGTAGAAATTTCATTTTCACTACAATTAGTATCTTTTCTAGAAGGAAAGAATATAAAAAAGTCTCATAATTTACGATCAATTCATTCAATATTTCATTTTTTAGAGGATAAATTATCACATTTAACTCATGTGTCAGATATACTATAACCCTACCATGTCCATCTGAAAATATTTGTTCAAATCCTACGCTCTTAAGATACAGGATGTTCCCTATTTGCATTCATTGCAATTATCTCTCCATGAGTATCGTAATTGCTATTGTCGTATTACTCAAAATAAAGCAATTTCCATTTTTTCAAAGGAGAATCAACGCTTTTTCTTCTTCCTATATAATTCTCATGTATATGAATGCGAATCCATATTAGGTTTTCTCCGTAAATAATGTTTTCGTTCACGATCAACATCTTTTAGAATCCTTCTTGAATGAACAAATTTCTATGGAAAAATTGAGCATCATGTAGTAGTGTTTAGTAATGTTTTCAAGGATCCTTTTATGCATTATGTCAGATATCAAGGAAAATCAATTTTGGCTTCAAAGGGAAGTACTCTTTTGATAAAGAATCTTGTAAATTTATGGCAATGTAATTTTTCCTTGTGGTCTCAACCACGTAGAACTAAGATAAATAAATTATCCAATTATTCCCTCAAGCTTTTGAGCTATCTTGCAATCTTAACCCTTCAGTGGTAAGGAGTCAAATGATAGAAAGTACATTTATAATGGATATTTATATTAAGAAGTTTGATACCAAAGTATTAATTATTTTTTTGGTTGGGTTGTTGGTTAAAACGAAATTTTGTAAAATTTCAGGGCATCCCATTAGTAAATTATCAGATTCTGATATTCTCGATAAATTTGGGCGTATATGCAGAAATCTTTCTTGTTATTACAGCAGATCTTCAAAAGAAAAGAGTTTGTATCAAGTAAAGTATATACTTCGACTTTCATGAGCTAGAACTTTGGCTCGAAAATACAAAAATACTATACGTGCTTTCTTGAAAGGATTAAGTTCGGAATTGTTGGAAGAATTCTATACGGAGGAAGAACAAATTCTCCCTTTCATCTTCCAAAGCGATTCTTCTTCCCGGAAGTTCTATAGAGAAAAGATTTGGTATTTAGATATTCTTCGTCTCAATGGCCTATCCAATCATTCATAATTGGTTAGGAGATCGTTCAAATTGAACTGATCCCAAACCAAAATTACGAAAGAATGTTTTCATTCATTTCAATTCTGAAATGCATATGCAGTTGTAATTGAATCAACTTAATTAGTATTTAACTTTCTTAGAATCCTGTCTAGAGAACTGAGTTTTAGATGTATACATAAGGAAAGCCGTGTGCAATAAAAAATGCAACACGGTTTGGGAAAAGATTTTTCCTATTTCAACAAGGGAATTCTCTACTCTATCCGACTAGTTCTGGGTTCGGATCCCAAACAACCCAAAATATTAGATGGAATATAGAAATGGAATGGATTTTTTTTTTAAACTTTAGTTTATTCACTCACCAAGCATTATAATGAGTTTATCCGTATGTATATGAATCTTATATTGGTTTACATGGGCACGTAAGTTATGTTATACTATTAGATAACAAGCATTCAATTATCAATTATAGATAGTTTATGTGCTTGGGAGTCCCTGATAATTGAATAAATCAAGATTTTACCATGACTGCAATTTTAGAGAGGCGCAAAAGTGAAAGCCTATGGGGTCGCTTCTGTAACTAGATAACAAACACAGAAAACCGCCTTTATACTGGATGGTTTGGTGTTTTGATGATCCCTACCTTATTGACTGCAACTTTTGTATTTATTACCGTTTTCATTGCTGCTCCTCTAGTAGATATTGATGGTATTCGTGAACCTATTTCTGGGTCTCTACTTTATGGAAACATTATCATCTCTGGTACCATTATTCCTACTTTTGCAGCTATCGAGTTGCATTTTTACCCGATCTGGGAAGCGACTTCTATTGATGAATGGTTATATACAATGGTGGTCCTTATGAGATAATTGTTCTACACTTCTCACTTGCTGTAGGTATGCGCACTTGAATTGTTGTCGCATATTCAGCTTCGCAGTTTTCTTGATCCACCCAATTGGTTAAGGAAGCTTTTCTGATGGTATGCCTCTAGGAATATCCGGTGTTTTCAACTTCATAATTGTATTCCAGGCTGCACAACATCCTTATTTCAACATCCTTATGCACCCATTTCACATGTTAGGCGTAGCTGGTTCAGCGGTTCAACCCTTTGCGCTTCTTACTTTCTGCACCATCTCTGGCCCTATCTCTGGCCCGTGTAGGAATTTATGGCTTCAACCCTTTGCGCTTCTTACTTTCTGCACTATCTCTGGCCCGTGTAGGAATTTATTGCTTGGCCCGTGTGACAATTTAGGTGCAACTTATCTTACTAAGAATCCCATTTTTCATGATCAAATGAAGCACATAGAAATCACTTTTCAAGTGCAACCAATGCTCACTTTCGGAGCATTGGTTGGTGCAGAAAGCTTGTTGTCAGGTAAAGGAAACGTGATAATAATTAGGGATGAGTTGCATAAAAAGAAAAAGAGAGATGGCCAAACAGGAAAGGTGATAATTAATGACATTGCTTGCCTAACCAAAACATATACACTGGTGACTTATCTTACACATTTACCAGATTCTATAAATAAGTAGAGTTCACTGTTACAGAGAATTTATCTCAAAGCACTGACAAAAGCCATCAAAGAATCAGCATCTCTTTTCTCAGATGGGTATTTGATAGGCTGAGAAGAGTGAGTAGGGAAGAAGAGTATGGTAGGGAAGCTACCCATCTGCAACTTCTTTTGAGCGTATGACTTGTGTTCTCCATCTGCCCTAAACTTTCCTACCTTTACACCTGATCCATTCAATTTCTCTGCTAAATCAATGTATGACTCTTCCATTGCCTGTTTCAAATCCAAACAATATTAGGTCATCTAGATCAAACAATATTATTGTATATAACAAACTCAACTATTTTTTGAGTGTTTCAAGTGACAAGGGACTTGATTTACCTGACAGAACCGGCACCAAGGTGCATACAGAACGACAAGCCATGGCTCTCTTCTGTTCCCAAGCTTAGCCAAGTTTTCAATCCCCACTCTGCTTAGACTCACTATGCTTTCTGAACTGAAGATGTCGGCAGCAGCATCTCCACTGGTGTTATTGACAGCTTCATTAACATTTCCATTATTGCCGTTAAGGTGAACACCTTCTTGTTGTCGGATGTTGCCTTTGTGGAGACCACACTCTTTAGCCTTTGCATCTTCCCACCACCACCTGCCCTCTCTTTCATGCTGTCCAGGCAACACAGGTCTAGTACACGGTTCACAACCAATTGAAACATAACCCTGCAAGTGCAATGCGTTCACAGGAACGTTCATGGCACGGAGGAAATTCCAAATGTCTCCCCCATTTACATTAGCCACCGGGTTCCACTTGATCAAACTGCCGACCCCACCTTCCAGTCCTTCAAATGTTGGATCAACCTGAACAACAGGGATTTCAGCTCTAGTTCCTGGAGATTGGTCTTTTCTTTGCCCAGTGATCCAAGCACGGAGACCCTTAAGTGCCCTTCTTAAAGGTCTAACCTTTCTGATTCTACAACATTCTTGGTGTCCATCTTCATAGAAAGAGAACAATCCGTTTGTTCTAACTAGACCTTGTACTTCAACAGCATCTGGAAACATGTACTCTATATGGATGCCATAGTGTTTCTCGACTGCGTCAAAGAATTTGTAGGTTTCCAAGTTTAACCTCCCAGTGTCGAGACTAAATACCCTGAAGGGTCTTCCTGTTAATCGTGCATACTCAATCAATGCAACATCTTCTGCTCCACTACACAATACATCAATATATCGGTTAGAACACATAGAGGATTATGAACGGATTCATTTACATAAAAATCAGTCTATGGATAACGATTATAATTCACTTTGAGCAAGTATGCAACAGGATAGGACCATTGGCAGCATTGTAAACCATAGTGGAAAAAAAACTGAAACCGAATCAGCTTCAAGCTCAAGCTAATGTTATAAGTAATAATGTCTTTCATTTCCATTTGTATAATGTGGTGTACGTACAACTAGTGAATAAGAACATGTTGAACAGGTATGATTAAAAGAATCCTTGAAGATCAATACTCATAGACAATTCTACAGAATTCTGCTTTTAAGAAAATGAGATTATACCTAAATGCTATCCCGATATCGTTTCCGAATTTCTCAAGTGCTTTATCCATAATCTCAAGAGGAGAAGCTTGCACAAGTTGTCTGGCCAATTCCTTATAATCTTCTGTTGTTTCTACCTTCTCAACCACTTCAGCAAATTACACAAAGATTAATGTTCAAATCACAAATTACACATCCCCGGAAAACACCCTGACACAAATTCAAGATAAAGTTCAAGATCACATACCAGGTGCAACCATGGTTGCTGCATTTGGAACAAGTGAATCATTCCGTTTTAACTCGGCAAGAACCGGGGTTACTGAACAGTGTCTCCTGGTTGAAGCAGAATGATGTTTCAATGATCGATCCAATGGACGAAATGAACCAATCGGATGAGCTGCAGAGATGAATAAGAAACACCAGAAAATGTTAATTTACAAATAACACATAAAATCAGAATCCATTGATCACTAATCTTGAAAACACAGAAAAGCTTAATTTAAAATCGGAATGAGAAATGTACCTTTGAGTTTTGGGGAAGATTGTGGATGAGAAAGGGAACCAGCTATTGAAGATGAAGAAGAAGAAGTAAATAACGCCATTAACTAGAGAAATTTGTGAAATTTCTTCCTTTTTTCTGTAATTGTTGTGTTAATTCTTTCGCTTTCAGCTCTGTGAAAAATTACAAGAGAAAAAATTAACGTTAAATAATCAGCAGGTTGAGCGACCCTATTCTAGGTTCATTGAATCTGGACAGAATTTCGTTCATACACTTCTTCTTAAGCAGTTTTACACGTGTCGTTTGTAGGAGTTATTTGTGTTGCAGACGTGGGAATAACTGATCGGAGCTAATCCCACCAAAACAGTTACATAATTTGTTATGGCGGGCTAAAAGTAACGAATTATGTTGACCCGGCCGAGGTCAAACAGTCATGACTAGGATGTATCCAAATTTAACAGGCAGTGTGCACAGACATCTCTTGGCCAGGCATTGGAAGTGTTTGGTTTTGCCTAACTTTGGAAATATGAAACTCGGATCTTCCAAGGTTTTCTTAGTGTCAGATATTGGAGTAATGTAACCCCAAGTTAGCTCAAAAAGTCTTAAAAAAGACATCAGTCTCCAACTTCCATAGCAAAGTACTGAAGTTTTTTGCTGATTTACCATTATGACTTTACCTGAGAAGGCTGAACAGGGAACAAGAATTATATACAGTGCATCTGGAATCTGTATCAACCATATTCTGAACTACAACACTAAAAAGAACAAAGATAAAACAACAGACACAAAATTGGTGCGCGTTCCAATATTTTGTGCACGAGCGGTCTAAAGGATCTATGACTAACCACCTTAGATCATCAACAATTGAGCAAAATCACAATAGCTTCATCTGAACTATGAAAGGAAAATGTTGAAGGATTTTCGCTTGTATTTATAGAAGATATCGCTCAATTAGGAAAATTTCTGCTTCAGCCAATCTGCCTGAGAAAGGGATAAAAGAATGAACTGAGTTTTATACTGCGAGGTTGGGAACCCTAACAGGAATGAATAAACAGCTAGCTTCTTAGGACATGGTATCCATCGGATAGCTACCCAGGACACGGAGAAATGTTGCAAATTCCTGCACAACATGAAAATGTGTGATGTTATTCATCTGAGAAGATTACTTTCGTACTTAAAAAAGACATATGGTCATCCAATCTGGAGGCAATAGTTGGTAATTAAATCAATTAAGTTTCATCAGAAGATTGCATCATATTTCATGATTCCATCGAAACTTAGAACCACAGAGTTTACAGAAATAAAATGACTTCAAAATAACATCTCCTTAGAATGCAATTGCTAGAGCATCAGAAATATCGTCCAAAATGATAAGAAACTGACCTGAAGATGCCCCAAAGCAGATTGTGAGCGACGTTCTGCCATTGACGCTTCAAAATCAATATAGAATAGATAATCGAAATATCTGCCATCACAAATTTGAAATTTGTATCAGATACCTTCGAGAGATTACATTCAACTAGAAAGCTGCATGATTAAAATCCTGTAAAAACCCATTTCTGGAGATATTTTCCCTCAAAATACAAGTGACATTTACAGAAATAGAAATTAACTAGAAAACCCAATACAGAAAGTGCATTTCAACATACAAATAGGTTATTCAGTAAGTAATGGTACTTACTTGGCAGTCCCATTATTAGAGTCATCGACAACCCTAAATGGCCTCTTTTTCTGGGGCCGGCTTTCAATCTGAATGCCAATAGAAAGTAAACAATCAAAGTTGAACCTTTCATAGCGTAAATCGCTAAACAGTGGAATCAAACCTAAGTAAAGGTACCTTAGTCAAATTAATGTCTCTCAAAGCGAACACTGCTAAGGCTTTAAACAATACTCCAGGACCTTCTTCTAGTGTAAACACAATGCTTGTCTGGAAAGAAAACAGTATTTCTTAATGGGATTCAGCGA
The DNA here is from genome assembly GCF_003573695.1 of Papaver somniferum. Taxonomy (NCBI): domain Eukaryota; kingdom Viridiplantae; phylum Streptophyta; class Magnoliopsida; order Ranunculales; family Papaveraceae; genus Papaver; species Papaver somniferum. Next base: position 99,639,325 of record NC_039359.1, on the reverse strand, counting down.
GATAAATTATTAGCTACACTGGAAAAGAAACACTAAATTTACCTTAAAGGGTCTATCAGTTTTTGCTAAAATTGGTTCTCTCGCAAGTATCAAAAAGCGAGTAATATTGTCACAGTCATCCTGCGAAACAGACTGTGAGTTTAGGCAAATCATGTAGCAGTAGGACTAAATAAGATCTGCAATGCTCAAACATGTACAAGGTAACTACCTTTCCAAATAGAGAATTGATATATAACAGTTAATAACACAATGGCCTACAATTAATACAATTAATATATATTCATCTGTCACCAGTTACGTACAAATCACAATTAGACGACATATAAAGCTGGGTTGTTCAATGAATAATACTCGTAATACATCTTCCATAATACATGGATAAAGATGAAAATCTGATGGGAGGGAGAAAGATCAGAAATTGTGGAGCTTAGAGAAAAGGTTAGGAAAAATCTTACATGGATACCTTCCGCAAGTATGTTGAGACCATATATTTCTGCAGCTCGTGCACTTGCAACAGCGCCAGTATCTCTTAGTTGGTGTGAGGCTACATGCTGGTCCAATATTTTCTAGAATTTAGATGCTTTACTATGGTAGAGATAAAGTAGAGGTTCAGAAATGTTCAAATGTGTCAATAGATCACCTGAGCAGCACCAGCGGTATCATCCACACTTTCCCTGACAACACCTAACTTGCTAAGTGTAATTTCACATTGTGCAAGTGCCTACAAGCAATCAAAGAAGATAAGTTTTTAAGACCCAGAAGCCTCAATTCTTAAGAAACATGGGGAATATCTCAAATCACATAATATATGAAATAGGCACAAACATGGTGAAATTTGGAATTTCAATTGTGGCTAGGCAAACCCATGTTTGGGTAAAAGAGAAATAAAAATAGCTCGAGCAACAAAGAAAACAATCAAAGCTGAACGTTATAAAACCTAATTCTACGGCTGTGTATTGCGGTGACAGAAATCCACTAACCACTAAGCACTCGCCCGAAGATGACATAGAGGGTCACTTAGTTTTCTCTCTTCTCAGATCACACTCATAACCCCCAACATAAAATGCGTGAAAGAGCAGAGAAGGAAATGGGGTTAACCTGTGGATGACTTATGACGCGTTTCAGGTCTTCCTTTCTTATGCCAGGCAGTCCCAGAAGGCAATGATTAACAGCCAACTGTACTTCACCAACAATATGAAGTCTATGTCGAAGGAGTAAATCATAATTACGATGTATGCTTCCACCTAAGGAATTCTCAATGGGAAGGATTGCTTTATCAACCAACCACAATTCAACTGCCTATGAAACAGAAACCAATAGTAAATATAGAATAATTTAGTGAATTACATTATTCAAAAGCTACGAAATGAAGAATCTTTGACCTTGAATGCCGCTTCAAACTGATCACAAGGGACAGCCTCACATCCAGGGTATGCTTTAAGAGCAGCAGCTTCACTGTATGCTCCTGGTACCCCCTACAATAGTTGAAGAAAATTATCAACTAGCCAACTACTACGTATAAAGAAATATCTGCTTTGAGGAAATAATTAAGTTCCGTACCTGATATGCCACGCGCATATTTGAACCATTACTAGGAGAAGCAGAAAAATCAGTCACAGATAAAGGTCCTGCAATCCAGTATATGGTAGAGCAATTTAAGGTACAAATACGGAGAGCTTTTTGTGAAAGAACTTCTTTAATAACATTATCCAACTATCCTAACATAGAGTTTCAAAAAAAGGAAAAAGATCTGCGCCTATAAATTTAAATACGATAACATTGTTCTTTAGAATGCGACCATTTCATACTACCGTTGGACTAAAAATAGAAACCCAAACTGAAGACAAAGACTCCACTGCAATTGACACGGAAACAACATACTGTTAGGAAGTAGCAGTTCGAATTTCTGACCAATCTTGAGCAAACGATGACAAAAAGAAAAACAAGAAACTAGCATGCATAAGGCAACACATACTTCATCCCTAATTCTACGAATTCTTAGCAATGCCTTGCAGTAATAATGATCCACTTCATAGACCTGGTATATAGTATATTCGCATTCTTGCAATGCCCGACCTTCCATTAAGCACAGCCAAAAGGGGATGTCTCAATAAGCAACCTCAATTGCTAACGGTTCATATGACTTATCAAATGTGCTTTGTCAAGCGAAATATAGACAACAAAACAAACTTCAACATTAATCTATATACACACTAAACTGTTTGAAACTATGCAACTAATAAACCACTGACAAAATAGCCTGAATCTACAACATGGGAAAATAAACTATTCCCAAATAGCCTATTTGTTAACACAGAAAAGGGGCTAAGTTAAAGTAATCAATTATAGATTTCTCAAATGTAACTAGATTATAAAAATGAAAAGAGAAAAGAAACCCACGAGGAAGAAAGTTCAAATCTTTATGAAATTTTCTTTCTTCTTTAGTATCCACTTGATCTACTGCACGCTTTAATCTCACTGATGGATTTTCATCTTCCACAGAAGTTATCGCCCTTTGAGTTGAATAACCTTCCAAAACACTGTAAAGTTTCTTTGTCTTCAAATCCAAAGCAAACCCAGAACGTTTAGAGTTGAAATCTCCTTTACCCAAGTTATGAGGAGGAAGAGGAACAGAACAAACCCAACTAGGAAAACCCTTCAAAGCCATTAAACCAGTCTGTTCCGAGTCCTCTGATTCAACGCAGTTAAACCTAAACTAATTCACTCATCTGAGAAAAAAAAAATATCTCCCTTTTTATTTGGCAAGTGAGACATTAATTTGAGAAGAATCTGTGATGAACCCAGAAGAACATTTTCATTGAGCGCAAGTAAAGGGCGAGTGATTAATTATGTCCCAAAATAAATAAAAGACGCAACGGGTGAGTGTGGAGCCCAGGTGAGATATATCGATTTGTTAACGGAGATCTTACTTCTTAGGATGAACAAAGTTGGTAAGAATTGATGAGCGAATTAGAGAATGAGACCCCTGTTGTAGCTGCTGTATAGGTGGAGGGTAGATTGCTGGAGATACGCTCTATGCTGTATGGAGCCTAGAGAGAAAGAGAGACCTGTTGGGGTCGATCCCCGTTTCCCCCTCCCACTTTGGATAGAGAGGAAGGAGCTATAAGATGGTGGGCCGTGTTGTATCCCTTTTGCATGCATGACCAAGGGATATGGCTCGGTTCAGTTCAGTTTTGAAAGTAACGTTATGCTAGCCAAAAGAGAAGATGGGAAAATCAATTTCTGAGAAAGATATGTAAAATGATGTAAAATTAAATTGTTGATGGATGTCTATGATGATTAAGATTTATAATTTGGAATCCGTACGAAAATAACTTGCTGATTAGGGAATTTTTATCATGTATAATCTTTATTTAATTATCAATGTGGTGCATGAAATGTACGTGACGTAGTCCTGAACAAAACATCATCATAATCTGTAGGATTTTATGTTTTTGAGTTGCTAATGAATGCTATTGCGGAGATATTTTTATGTCTTGGCTATCCTTTATCAGTATATATACATGATAAAACGACTACATTAATAATTATTATGGTTTAAGATTTTTGACGAACCAATTCAGGATAGTGTTAATTAAATACACATTGAACCTGGAAAAGGAAAATAATACTAAGAAGTCTTGATTACATGCATTGGTGGGAGGATGCCATGTTGCTTGGTGTCATAGGGTTAAAATTAATAAATGTGACAATCTTCCTTGACGACCGCACTATATTCCCACGACAAAGTCTCGCCCTAATTCGAATTTAGCCAATATTTTTCTTTCTTGACCAATGTTTATTCATCTTATACTGATAGAGGTTTCGTTGACAACCCATTCTCTCCTTACAAATGAGCACACACATTTCAATTAATGCATAAACATTAAGCCAAACAAAGGGACAGTGCATCAAAACGAGCTTTAAACACAACCTTAGCCTTTTTATTGATGCACCCCTAGGGTTACACAAACTCTCCTTGTACCGGGTGCCAAGACTTTTACAAAATCATGATTTATATAGCCTTACAAAGCTATTTAGAGCGTAACCACTTAACAGTTACAAATTTCCTTTATTCAAGGCAGTTGTCACTTGTCATAACCAACCAACCTGCCTATTGCTTTTCTTATGCTAAAATGCTAGTTCTTTGTCTCTTGGAAAGCATAATGCTACGTCAACTAAGTGAAACCAAATCATAACCATCGAGACCATGCGTCTGGCGCAAGTTTCTGGCCTTGATGTGCAAATGATGCGCATATTAGGAAAGTTTCATCATTGATATGCATTATTCTACCGATGATGTAAGTGTCCACATGCAAGCATCTCTTGCGTTTTATCGATGTACCATGCATCCTGTAATGCCCAAATCCCATTTGGCGCATATGCCAATGCCTAGCTTGCATTTCTAAATGTGAAATACTGAGGATACCGAGTGCACCGCAATCTTTTCGTATTGACATATATAGATACACCTTGTGTACTACAAAAAATAGTGACCAAGAATTACTTCAACAATATGTAACTCGGTATATAGTTTAAGTTCATGAGCAAATTAATTATGGGATTGTATCAAGTGGATTTGTACGAGTGTATTTACTTTATTATAACTATAATAGTTATAATAAAGTAACAGTTATAATACGTAAACAACGAAAATAGGACAAAAACATAAGATTTTGTTAATGAAAAAAAAACTGTCTTGCAGAAAACCCTGAGACCTAGTACAAATTCTAATACTCTCATAATTATGTTGTTATACAAATTCACTATCGTAACTTCGTATAGTTGAGACCAAGTAAACTACCCCTAATTACTCAGTTCCCTCAGTATCCTTGCGCCTACAACCAATCTGGTATATGCACGTGAATCTCAAGATAGAGTCCACTATCTTGAGTTGCTTCACATGCTGTGAAGACTTCCGCTCTCAACTCCTTTAGAACGTAACCCGATAGGACTAAATCTGTTTCAGTAGCCAACTCAATATCAATCTCCCAAATCAAAATTTCGATTGGAGATAAAGTACAGTAAAAGATCTTTCATTTACTCAATGTAAATTTCCTTGGTCAAAGATCAAACCAAGATGATGATTATTAAGATAATCAATCTTAGTGAACAAGCTCTATTTAAGCAATAAGAGGAAAAGAAACTAGACAATTTGTTCATTCTTTCCACAAGTCTTATGTCTATGAAGATAAACAGCTTGTTAGAACCCAAATAATCAAGTGTGCAAAAAGAATCACAAAGATTATAAACAAAAATGAAAAGTCTTCAAGTCTTCAATCTTAAAAGTAACCTTTGCACAAACAACTTGATATCACTATTGATCGAACATACATATAATGAAGTTTGTTAACATTGTATGATAAACAATTCAATATACAAATCTTGAATCACTGGATCTGTAATAGTAAATCCTCAAACAAACTTGATAGACCTTATATCAGAGGAGAAAAACCTTAGAATAAACAAGTTTGATCTTAACAAGGATAATTATATGGTTAGTTAATCAAATAAATGTCAACCGAAAACTAAAATGATGATATGATTTGGCTTCCAACCAACAGTACTACTAAAAGCTTACTTTAAACGAAGGTAACACAAGAGGTTTCACCTAATTATATTACTTATCTCTCTTAATTAATTGGATTCCCAAGCAATACTTATGTTGTGTTCAAGGCATGAATTTGTAAAAATACAAGCTTATAATGTAATAACCAAGGCGTGTATTGGAAACAATATATAATCGATTTCGAAAATTCCCAAGATATTCAAAGAATATGATTTCTGAATTTGAAAAATATCAACTGGATTTCAACTAATAAACCGATCTCGCTCTCATAGTTGACAATTAATATTGTCTAGCACACACCCATGTACGTTAGAATATATAGAAATCACTATGTCATGCCTTGAACACAACATAAGTATTTGAAAAATATCAACTGGATTTCAGGATCATGCCTTGAGTATATAAAAAAAAATGAACATTTAGGTATTAGAGTTAACACATGTTCAAATCACTATGTCCTGACATGTACATATCGATATACATATCGATGTTTGAAGAAACCAGAAGATAATAAACATATCAAAAATATAAAACAAGATCAAGCTCTGTCAGGATTAGTCCTGGCCATCAGGGATCTGTCATACTATCACTCTTTATTAGGGGTCGGTCCTAAACTTATGATCAGTCCTGAATTTAACTTTTAACTATGAAACAAGTTTAATAAGTCTACTTCCTTAAATTATGTTTATGAAATTTGTTTTAAATATAATGCCAAGGTTTAAATTATGTTTATAATTCCAAAGATCAATACACTAAATAAATAATTGAGATTGGAAAAGATGTGATATCTGAGGTTTAAAGGAGGTGTGATTTGATAGTATCGCGTAGGTAATTCAAATTGAGTTGATGGATGTAGCAGTTGGAGGGTAGTTCATCCGCTGGTGTCTCTACTCCATTCATGCGGCGCAAGAAAAGACGTGCTTCTCTTGTTAGGCTGTGATAGGTTAATCTTTAAATTTATTGGTATTTGTTTTAGATGTTTTCCCATTCCTTAGTATGAGCAAGACGGGAAATCTAATTTAAGATTTGCCCATCCCATAGGAATTTCCCTAATAATATTCTACCTATCTATCTATTCGTCCTCTTTACACGAGTTTTCTTCTGCTTCTCCATGCTTCATTGTTTAAATGATAAGTGCTTAATTTATATGTTTAGAGTGTCAAATCCATACTTATATATATATATATAATTCTACAAAGTGCTTAAATGGACAAGAAAATGAAGTACTGTTGATGAAGAAGAACCAAATACCAAATTTAAATCATCCAAATCCAGGAGTTCCTAGTACCATCTTAAAGATAACAAAAATACGAAGTAGACACAAAAAGAATGAGGTCATTCCGAGTTCGGGCGAAGAAACTACGGGTAAAACAGTCGATACGAAAAATGACAATCTACAACACAAGAATCGGCATTGTTATAAGAAATACCGAGTGTAACACTATTTCGGGCAAATAAAATGCTTTTATGACCCCTAGATTCGGCATTTCTCTTAGGAAATCGACAACGCCTATTGGAGCAAGTTTAGGGGTAGGGATTGGGAGTTACTTTGACCCTAAAGTCGGTATGGCTCATTGGTGTTCTGCCATGCCGACTGTGGCTAACCCAAGGGACATGTTTTTACGCATTTTGACTTCTAAATCAAGGAAACATGGTTAGGGAAGGATTCTAAACTGTGGAAGGAAAGGAGACTGAGGGACAAACATTAAAAGAGGACATTTAAGGCTATCCACACATCATCATTACTTCTCATACTACACTTCTACATCTAAACCTAGAGTTTAGCACTTTAGGGGGAAAACCATCCACTTTTATATCTTCTTATTCCTTGTAATCATGAGTAGCTAAATCTTTGTTAATTAAGGATTAATCTGATGTTTTGGGCATGAAGCTTAATTAGTTAATACAAGTTTGTTTGAAGTTGTTATCATCATCGTTTGTTTTTTACTATATCTAGGGTTTATGATTGGTTTTCTAGATTGTTCAAGTGTACATTTGAATCATTATATTGGTTTGGAGATTTGAGCGATCTGTATCGATTATCTCCTACACAAGTAGAGAACGTGAGACCTCGTAGGGGGATTCTGTGGGGTAATCGTGTGCGAAGATAAACTAGTAAGTAGACCTTGCGCTAAGAGTCTAAATACTAGGATCAACCTAAGTTCACATGAAATAAAGCTTTCGTTTGGGTTATACCTTGAGCGAGCTACTACTTGGTAGTTTGGTTGGATAGAATCTGACATGTTTATGAAACATGAAAAGACGAGGTACCCAAATATACCACAATCTTAAAATTTTCCACCTATAAGTCCTCTTACCGAAAGCGATTGTCTATGGACTGAGTCGAGAAAATACAACAAATCGCTATTCACACTTTGTGTGATCGTCTATGGATACGAGATCGAGACAATACACCAATCAAAGAGTGATTACTTGATAACAGGTTCGACTTAACCAAACTCTATAGGATCACTATCAAGTAATACAGAGTTAACGTTTGTGTAATTTACTTTAAATTATAATAACAACAATTATAATTGCGGAAAACAAAAGTAAATGACACAACAAGATTTTGTTAACGAGGAAACCGCAAATGCACAAAAACCCCGGGACCTAGTCTAGAATTGAATACTCTCAGAATTAAGCCGCTATACAAAATCAACCTAACTTCATATAGTTGAGACCAACCAACTAAACCTATAGTTCACCTAGTTTCTTCAGTATCCCTGCGCTTCCGACATTCAATAAGTGCACGCACTGGAATAATTCCTTTGGTTCGTATTCCAAACAGTAAAGGAACAACAAATCTGTTCGGTAACAACTCTATTCAATCTCAGTGATATGAGTTAGACAAAGGCTCTTCTGTTTAGTCCAATAAACTCCTTTGTCGGGTTTAGATCAATCTATCCAACAACTACCAAAGTAGCAGAGTTTATATTACGCAATCAATAATAGCTAGGATCTATCAAGATGATAAATACTGATGCCGATCTTCGTAACTAATCAATCAAATCTATCAAAGATAAGCCTATTATAGTTGGATCCCAGTCGATCAAGTTTTATGCACACCAAAGATTATGAACCCAAATCAGAAATCTTCTTCGTCTTCAAATCTTCTTAAATATTCAATAAACACCTGCACCCCACAACTTGAATATCTTGTGATCAATCACACACAGAACGGAGTCTGTTAACAATGGATTATCACAAGACGTCTTTAGATCTACAAACAGTTCTAAAGATCCCATCGACACTTTGATCTAGTTTGAATGAATCTTATATCAAAAGAGAAGATTCTCAAGAACAAACAAACTAGGTGCAATCAAAGTTCAACAACCATTAGTCAATCAAATCAAATCGAAAACTAATAATACTGCAATTATCTAGTTTCCCACCAACGGTACTTATAGAGCTTCTTGATCCCAAAGAAGTCTTTAAACGAGTGGTCGTAAGAGATTTTGCCTAATTAGGGTAATTTCCTCTCCGAATGGACGGCTCCACCAGTAACAACACAACAAGGTAGTTTTGCTGGCTCTTAGGATAGTTTGCTCGAAATGCAAACTTGGGTATTTATAGACCAAGGAAGTTTAGACACCAAGGAATTTCCAAAACCGAAAATATTCTCAATATATTTCTAAATTCGGTATTCATAATTCCTAGAAATGCTCTGTCCAATATTAACCGAAATCCTACTAGAAGATCTCCAATTAGTAAATGCACATTACTAATTTTTATTTTCCAGAGATATGCATTTTAATTGCTGGTAATTAAAAGTATTTAAAATTAACAACCTTAATTAAAAGATTCTCAACTTATTTCGGTCCGGGATGTCCTTGAATTATTAATGAATATGTTTGAACAATAAAAGATAAGAGTTACTGAACATGTTCAAAGTATGTCGACATCTTATTTATTTTTAAATCCTCTTTCATATTTAGAATCTTGGAACCGATTATACCACACTTCCAAACAAGTTTAGAACTGGTTCATATGATTTCCAAGAACTATGTGATTGATCAAATCAACACACTAATCATGGGTTTACGGTTCTACCAAACACAAGGATCGGTTCTACGTTAATATGGTTACTGGGACCAGTTACATCAATTACCAAATTGGTTATATCAATTACCAGGACCGGTTACCATATTCTCATGGTATTACTTGTGATCGGTCACACCAGTTACCAGGATCGGTTACACCAATTACCAGGACCGGTTACACCAATTACAAGGATCAATTAGATTCTTTTGTGATCAGTCACACCAATTACTAGGATCGGTTACACCAATTACTAGGATCGGTCACACCAATTACTAGGATCGGTCACACCAATTACAAATATCGATCATACCATCTTAAGTGATTACTTAGGATCGGTTGCACTAATAAAAGTCATACCAATACATAAGTCAGGCACTGTTAATAGTTTTACCAAGATACGTAATAAAATATGATCGGTTCTACTAACTCACACATACTGGCAATCCAAAGATATGCAATGAATAACAATACCAATAAGCCTAGCGATTTCCCTTTTGATTCACAAAATAAGTTCATGAATGTACTTCCTTTAAAAGAATGTAAAGATTGTTTCCTAGGACGAAATCTTCAACCATACTCATATATTTAACCGGTATACTTCGTATTGTAATTCCTTAACACTATGTCTACTAGAGTATAATCATTCACAGCTTCGCAATTATGTTTTCAATATAGCACGACTTGGAAGATACGTTGGGAATGAAACAGTTCAAGTCAAAATATTACTAACCTCAAGAGGAAGGATGATGTCGTCGATATAGCTTGTTACTTCTTCATATTCTTCAAGTCTTTGAGTAATACTTGTATGTCTCATTATCCTAATATTTCTAGCCTAACCTATACGAAGTTTTCTCTAGTACATAATCAAGCGACTCTTAAATTGAGTTTTGATTCACTAAAATATGACAACCAAACTTGATATACCAGTGCTTAGTGGGTTCAACCGAGCTATGCTCTAACAATCTCCCACTTTGTCAATTTTAGTGATAAAACTCTTACAATCATATGGATAAAAAAATTACAAAATTTCATTATACATACGCTTGATTCCAAGTTTCAACGGCACAATACCCTGTTGTTCATGGTGGTTTTTAGTTTAGGGTTAAAATCGTATAACCTTAGTCAAACAGTGACGTCACACTTGAGTAATAATGTCGCCACTAGCACATTTATTAAACCATTCAACATGTCTGCGTAAAATTACAGGGGTACCTTTTTTTATGTAAATTCCATGCTCCACGGCAGAGCCCTCGGTACTGACTGGCATCATCTCTACACATGCCAGCCGCGCATGCTAGCCAAACGTTCCAATCACGCGTACCACATATTTTAAACTAGGGTTTGGACACGCTAAACCCTAATAGCCATATCTCCATGCCAAAGGCATGCCAACCATGCCATCCGCACCACCGTGCCAATGGCATGCCATGCCAGCCACATCTCCGCGCCAAAGGCATGCCAACCATGCCATCCGCACCACTGTGCCAATGACATGCCATGCCAGCCACATCTCCGCGCCAAAGGAATGCCAACCATGCCAGCCGCACCACCGTGTCAATGGCATGCCATGCCAGCCACATCTCAGTGCCGAAGGCATGCCAACCATGCCAGCTGCACCGCTGTGCCAATGGCATGCCATGCCAGCCACATCTCCGCGCCAAAGGCATACCAACCATGCCAGCCGCACCATAGTGCCAATGGCATGCCATGCCAGCCACACCTCCGCACCAAAGCCATGTCCGCCATGCCTCCATGTCGATGGCTACCAAACGAAGGGTTGCAACAATCAACGACACCCTTCCTTCTGAGATGCAAATCTCAGCCGTCCAAGTTCGCCACCAAACGCGTGGAAACTTTTGGCCCAATGCCAAGCCCTAATTTTGGCCGCGGCTAAACTATGCCAAAATCCTAATTTTGGCCACGCCTAAAACTATTCCAAAATCCTATCTTGGTCGCGCCTAAACCATGCTAAAGATATGCCGGCTATGCCTTCATGCCGCTGGATGCCAAAATAAGGGTTGCAACAATCAATGGCCACCCTTCCTTCTGAGATGCAAATCTCAGCCGTCCAAGTTCGCCACCAAACGCGTGGCAACTTTTGGCCCAATGCCAAGCCCTAATTTTGGCCGCGCCTAAACTATGCCAAAACCCTAATTTTGGCCGCGCCTAAAACTATGTCAAAATCCTAGCTTGGTCGCTCCTAAACCATGCCAAAGCCATGCCTGCCATGCCTCCATGCCGCAGGCTGCCAAACGGAGGGTTGCAACAATCAACGGCTACCCCTCCTTCTGAGACGCAAATCTCATCCGTACAAGCTTGCCACCAAACCAAATGATTTGTGGCAACCTCTTGGATGCGACGCCAAAGTTCCACGGTTTGTGCCAAGCCCTAATTTGGACCGCGCCAAGAGCATGCACGAGCTATGCTGGCCATGCCTCCATGCCGCTGGCCGCCAAACGGAGGGTTGCAACAATCAACGGATACCCCTCCTTCTGAGACGCAAATCTCAGCCGTACAAGCTTGCCACCAACCAAACGATTTGTGGCAACCTCTTGGCTGCGATGCCAAAGTTCCACGGTTTTTCCCAAACCCTAATTTGGGCCACGCCAAGAGCATGCATGATCCGTGCTGGCCATGCCGCTGGACGCCAAACGGAGGGTTGCAATAATGAACGAACACCCCTCCTTCAGCCGTACAAGCTTGCCACCAAACGACTTGTGGAAATCTCTTGGCTACGCTGCCAACTCTTTGGCTACGGCACACACTTAGCTATGCCAATTCTTTGGTCACGGCACCAAACCCTAATCATCCACGCCAATATCATGCGTAAGCCATGACAATACCATGACCACGCCACTAGATACCAAACGGAAGGTAACCACAATCAACGGCTAACCTTCCTCTCAAGATGCAAAATCTCGGCCGTCGAAGGTCACCACCGAACCGGAAAGCCTATCAATCTTAACTTGCCAAATAATAGCAACATGCTACAAGTTTTCTACGAAAACACTCGAGACATCAAAACATGTCACAAAGCTAGGGGATGCTCATCAGGGTATTGGTCTGGCAGTTTACAGCGTGCGGCGTACACTACGCCCGTTATAAGAAAGTGTCATAAGAGTGAGGAGGATAGTAAATACAGGAAGTAATGGTAAAACGTTTCCTTCATTATGGAAACATCAATTCCAGGCGTTACCCGTTACCGCTTTATTCCATTTACTCAATCGTTTCCACTTCTTACGAGACTAGGGTACATTTTGTTGCGACTTTTATAAATAGGTCTCACCTATTTCCACCAAAGGACAAGTTTTGAGTCAGGAGAATACAACACTCAAAAATCACTTGTTATCTTTCCCATCTGTTAGCTTTCCACTTTCTGATACAAGTCGTCAAACAACTACTCTTCCCGAATCAACTATTCTGGTCTCAACACTCTCTTCGCTTCCCTCCCTAGACCAACCCTTCTCATTCACTTTGTGACCGAAGAAAGTCTGGAACGGCCATTTATTGGTTTAGGCCGGATTTGTACAGATTTATCTCTCGAATCAAAGTACTCCCTTGCACTACATTGTTTAGGGTTTAGACTCGTTTCTCACCCACACACTTGAAATTACCAAAATCAGCAGAAACTGTTTTCACCCTCAAACACCTGCATATATTCAATCCATAAATGCCGCTGAAGACATTTAAATAACAAATCTAATACTCCCCCTAAAGGTAAGATGGGTATATTTTCAATACGCACATCTTTGTTAATTCCCTTTGTAGTCCAAATAACTACAATCATCATATGATATGTTTCTCCCCCTTAGTCAATGCTTTACTCTTTCGTTAGATATAACGTTTAAGCACAATTTTCCTTTCCTAAATGATTACAATTAACTTGTTTACTCCATATATTTCTCCCCCTTTTTGTCACAAAATGACAAAGGTACGAGCAAATACCATAAACCGAAAGGATCTTACAATCTAAAAGAATTGTACAACTATAAGAGTCAAGCACGAGGGTTCACATACCACTTTAGATAACCAATATCAAAACCGAAACTACAAGTAATTTGGTTTTAATATGTTATCAAGGAAACAATTGCCCCAAGCAATTTTCCCTAATAGTTTAACAAATTCACCAAGAAAACTTAGTTCCCTTGCTAAACCGATTTCCCAAGTACAATCGCTTGTTTCGATAAGACCAAAATAAAGATCAGAATTAACTTTATTTTTCTCATCAAGCACTAATTATTCAGACAATAACTTATACCTTTCACTTTGGACAAGACAAATACTAGGTTAGTTAACTACTATTTCTTGTCAAGGCATTCGATTAGACTTGAATAACCGAATCCTTTACTTTTGATAAGTCTAACTAGAATTGGACTAAACAAATGATCCCGTATTTTGTTAAGCCATAAACAATACATACAAACCAAATAATTTGACTTGCACAATTATTACTCTTAACCGGAAGCAATTGAAACAAACATAGACATTAAAGCACTGCAATTCCACCGAGATATCGTTAAGTCAAAAAAAATCGATACCAAACAATAAATAAAGATATCAGACCAGTTTTTCTTAACCGGAAACAATTGAATCACACATACACATACACATCCATCCATACATACACACATAATGGAATAAACATCAATTGTGCCGATTTTTTTTAAGAAAAAACCAAAATATATATGCAATAAACTCATGCTTTTCTTAAACAGGAAAACGATTAACTGACAAATTTGTTACCTCAAATTCCGCATCCTCTTCCCCCTTAAAGATATATCATTAATCGCAAGTTCAAGTTAGAACTCTCCCCCATTGTGTTGTTATCCTCTCGCAAGAGCAAAAGAACAACAACAACAACAACCTTTACCAGAGAAAGGTTGGATCGGTTTTAACTAATGCAAATAGCAAAAGTTAAAAAACCCAGAAACACATATGATTTTATGTAAAACAAAAATTCAACATATTGTGACTTTTTCACATATGAGTTTCAATCAGAACACCTTATGATCCTTTGATAAAGCCTACCAACATGGGCTATAACTTAATCTCGCTAAATCAAAAAGCCACACAAACCATAAGGGTTCACACATCATATGAGATCGAATATTAAGGTTATGAAAACCGAAATCAAACATCCCATACACATAACAATAATATAAAGCATTTAAGCACAGGCTATGTAATCGAAAAACTACCACCAGAAAAATAATAAACTAATAATTTTACTCATAGATAGTAGATAGTTTTATTCAGCAATAGACCTTACACAATAATTGAAAGAAATCAAAAACTGAAGTCTATTTTGCTTGGCAAGAGACAATTAATGGGTAGAACACTCCTTGTCATCAAATACTTTTTGATAGTTTTCTTATATTTCCGATTCTTGGTTCCAAAACTCTGATTCAATGTTTAGAATACCTTTAAGGGTTTCTGGATCCTTTTGAGCCGCAACGGCCAACTGTTTTTGAAAGCAGTCAAGTTGTTTACCAAGATTTTTCAAGGTGGACTAGAAGAGACATGTTATTAGAATTCGGTGGAATCCTTTCAACCGTTTCTTTACAGGTTTGTCCTCCAAGCATTTGACATGTAGTCTTTTTAGATAGATCAGTGGTGCTTCTCATGTCATCAAAGTCATCTCCGACGATAAATTCACAAATCTTTGTAATTATACATGGAAAACTGAGATGTCTCTTGATTCCTGGAGATGAAATAGATTCTGGGATCTTGATCATTTGACTGACAATGATTCCGCAGAGATCAATTTGAGAATCTTCTTTTAACAAAAAATAGACGAATTTTGCAAAATCCTTGTCCCAAGCTGACTTATCTTTAGTACTTTCTAATAGAGTAGCTAAGCAAGTTTACTGAATATCCTTAGATGAAAGGGTATATCTTTTTTTGGTAATCTACTATTTTCCCAGACAGTCGATCTTCCAGTGAGATGTGTTGAAATGGTATCGTGTTCAATTTCAACTCCGATAATCGGATGATTACATTCCACACTGTATTCAATGATATTAGAAATCGTCTTACGATTGACGTAGTAGAGTCCACAACCAACAAGAGTAACAAAGTTAAGTTTTTTATGATCAATACTGTAAATATTAGCATAGAAAATTCTTACCATATCAGGTGAATATTTTTCAAGATCAAAAAGTTTTTCCCTAGTTCCGATCTTGAACAAACTTCACATAATACTTATTTTGGACTTCTGGATCAAATCTATTTTCAGCAGTAAACTCTATTCTCTTGAGAGTATTGTATTTTTCAAAACATGATTTATCAATAAACGAGGTGAAATCATGTTTATCTTCTATTTTTTTAGCGAATCTTATCCTTTCAATATCATCATATCTGACACGGTTATCAGAAGATTTATTATTTCTTGATTTCCTTTTTCTTATACTTTCAGAATTCGAGAAAGTATGGTAAAACCTACTTTTTGTTACGGACAATTTTTCCACGGCTGTTTGTAAAAGTACCATGAAACATTCTCCTCTTGGAAGAGAGGATGTGAAGTTCCGGAAATAACTAGTTTTAGGAAAATCTTCCAAAATCGGAAACCTTGACTTGTGGGAAAACAAATCCGATTTTGAATCTAGGTCTTTCTTTTGGAAAACCGACTTTTCATGGACCGGATCTATATTACTTCGTAATTCTATAATCATGTCAAACAATTTGTTTACTCTTTTATTACCATACCCTGATAATATTTTTTGAACCTCTCTCAAGAAATTTCCAATAGAGTATACAAATCCGAAATTGAACACAACAAGATACTTAATAATATCTTTAGGATTATATTTCCAGTAATATTTTGAAAGATCACTTGATTCATTAAAACAATTGTGGGGTGTATGAAGCAATCCACTGTTAATAGAATAATTAACTGAAAAATCATTCTTTGTGGTATTACACCGATTCCAAACATGCGACCTGATCATCGATACAATATTGACAGTCTTTGATCTGAAAATGTTTGTATATATATTTGGGTAATCAATCCAAAATATATTTAAGATTCCAGATTTTTCAACAATAAAATATTCATGGTTCATATATAGAAAAATCTTATGTGGAATCTCATGCATTTTCAAGAAAAAATATGTTACATAGAATACTGTATCATTGTTACTAAGCTTGTTAGTACATAATACCATGAGATACAATTCTATGATATCTGAGAGTTTATGTAGGTCAACCAAGACATTCTCAACCATAATCTCAAATCCTAACAAATTTAAGAATAAGGGTATTACATACTTCATTCTTGCCTTCCACCACGAGTCTTTGAAGTAGTCAAATCTTGTTATAACATTAACTGAATCATTCATAAGATTCATTTCTTATAGGTTGGATCGCACCAAACATAAATTATTAGATCTTTTCGTGTTTGCCTGCTCTGATACCAATTGAAAAGACGAGGATACCCAAATATACCACAATCTTAACCTTTTCCACCTATAAGTCCTCTTACCGAAAGTGATTGTCTATTGACTGAGTCAAGACAATACAACGAATCGGTATTCACACTTTGAGTGATCGTCTATGGATACGAGATCGAGACAATACAACAATCAAAGAGTGATTACTTGATAACAGGTTCGGACTTAACCAAACTCTATAGGATCACTATCAAGTAATACGGAGTTAACGTTTGTGTAATTTACTTTAAATTATAATAACAACAATTATATTTGCGGAAAACAAAAGTAAATGACACAGCAAGATTTTGTTAACGAGGAAACCACAAATGCAGAAAAACCCGGGACCTAGCCCATAACTGAATACTCTCAGAATTAAGCCGTTATACAAAATCAACCTAACTTCGTATAGTTGAGACCAAGCAACTAAACCTATAGTTCACCTAGTTTCTTCAGTATCCATGCGCTTCCGACATTCAATAAGTGCACGCACTGGAACAATTCCTTTGGTTCGGATTCCAAACAATAAAGGAACAAAAAATATGTTCGGTAACAACTCTATTCAATCTCAGTAATATGAGTTAGACAAAAGCTCTTCTGTTTAATCCAATAAACTCCTTTGTCGGGTTTAGATCAATCTATCCAACAACCACCAAAGTAGCAGAGTTTATATTATGCAATCAATAATATGATCTATCAAGATGCTAAATCTGATGCCGATCTACGCAACTAATCAATCAAATCTATCAAAGATAAACCGATTATAGTCGGTGTTGATACATGAAAAATATTACCACTTATACGGGATAGTGTGCCCTCAAAAGGGAAGCAAACCCGACATGAAACATGGGGACTTGGGGACTAAATCCCAAGTCCGTTAAGAAAGTATCCATAAGATAGAAAGGACATGGAAGAAATTAATAGGAAAGAGGAGGTTGTATTAGGGAAGGAATGTCATAAGTAGTAATTAAAGAGGTTTAAGACATGTGCAATTACATCATAAAAGGAAGGGATTTTGTAAACTCTATATATAAAGAGGCATATAGTACAATAGTATGGATATTTTCCTCTCTCTTTCTCTCTTGGGAATTGAGTGTGTTGTGGGTAGGACTTGTAGAACCAAAATCAAAATCACCCCTCAACATTTGGCGACCACACCCGGAGACTCGTCTCTAGCCTAGCGACTCAATTCCCACCATTTCATTCCTCTCGCCTAATTTCTTTACAGTCGCGTCCTCCATTCTCAATATCTCCTGCTTCCGCGTCTTACCTCAACTCACTCTTAGAACTCATCTCATATCCGAATGTACTGCTGCCGCGTCCTACATCAGGTCCGCATATTATATCAGTTCCGCATTTTTCTTCTCAAACGACGCTCCATCCTCATCCTTCGAATAGCAACCGCCATCCTCAACTTCATCCGCTTCTCGCCATCAACGCGCCTTTGCTCAATTGGGAGTCTGCATCAAGAATAACATCTCATATGTAGTCGTCTCTGAAATCATTGTCTATGAAGCACTCGGAAGCTGACCCCAACAATTACAACACATTTTCATCAAGAGATAAGTGTTTCCTCACGTAAACGTGTGATTCAATTGTAATTGTCAAAATTGAGTTTGGATTTAATATTTAAAAAAAACAATCAAAAATAATAATAATCAGTTTAGGGTTTGGAAACCTAGATATGAAAATTGCTTTTGATTGCCTGTTTTGAAGATGGGTTTAATCTCTTTGTCTCATCCTAAGAGTAACTCATAAATTCGATCTGCTGATTTTGCATTAGAGCCAAATTTCTCAAAAATGAATTTGCCGGTTAGGTTTTCACTTCTACTTTATCCAATTTGTAATCATATCGATCTGTAATATCTACTTTAAATCTTATCTACTTTAAATTTCTTTTTATCTGAAATTCTGTTTGTTCTTGTTTGATGACCTAAATCTATTTAGAAATCGTTATTAAGATTGATTCAATATATGAATTATGTTATCTGATTGGAGCCACGTCTATGAATCTTGTTGGCAGCTGCTCATATACTTCGACAAGGTTATAACAAAGTTGAACTCTTCTTTTAATAGTGAAGGAGTTGTTTCCCTTGTATGACAATTGCTCAATGAGTCAGAAATGATTTGTTGATTCTGATTAACATGTAAGTTGAGAACCAATTCTGAAGGTTGCGCGAAAGTATGAACTGAAATCTTGGAGATCAGTAAGGAAATGAGACGATGACTATGCACCCATGGCTTGACCCCAAGAATGATGCTACGCCGATTACCTCTTCACGACACCAGCTTACCTCTGTCATCTCCGGCTACATCAAACTACATCAGTACAAGCTTGGTTTTGCATCCACGTTTCTGTCCAGCCGCCAAGGGTCGAAAGCTAGATGAGTGCACCACATCGGCTGTGTCACCATATCAAAGATACCTTTACAGTACCGCTTCTTGATTCCACGCTTATACCCATCCGCGCTATCGACAAAACTGCCAACTCAACATGTCATAAGTGTTCTCCAACTCAACATGAGATCCCACCTCGTCGCAGCTAAATGAATATAAGGATAAGTTTGCACTTATCTTTCTTTTCAACCTATTTCATCACAGTTTTGCTCATGTACCCCCTCATATCTATTTCTAGTTACATGATGTATATCATATAAGTCACTGTTTGAGGATGAAAACAGTTTCTGCTGATTTGTGTAATTTCGAGTGTGTGGGTGAGAAACGAGTCTAAACCCTAAACAATGTACTGCAAGGGAGTACTTTGATGGAAGAGATCAATCTTTACAAATTCGGCCTAAACCAAGAAATAGTTGTTCCAGACTTGCTTCAGTCACAAAGTGAAGGAGAAGGGTTGGTCTTAGGGAGGAAAGCGAAGAGAGTGTTGAGACCAGAATAGTTGATTCTGAAAGAGTAGTTGTTTGACGACTTGTATCAGAAAGTGGAAAGCTAACAAGTGATTTCTGAGTGTTGTATTCTCCCTGACCAAAAACTTGTCTTTGGTGGAAATAGGTGAGACCTATTTATACAAGTCGCAACAAAATGTACCCTGGTCTCGTAAGAAGTGGAAACGGTTGAGTAAATGGAAGAAAATGGTAACGGTAACGCCTGGAATTGATGTTTCCATAATGAAGGAAACGATTCACCATTACTTCTTGTATTTACTAACCGCATCACCCTTATGACACTTTCCTGTAATGGGCATAGTGTACGCCGCACGCTGTAAACCGCCAGACCAATAACCTGATGAGCATCTCCAGTTTGTGACATGTTTTGATGTCTCGAGTTTTTTCGCGTAGCATGTTGCTACATGTGGCGTGGCCAAAGGATTTGGCGTTTGTATCCAAGTTGGTGTCCTGACCAAGAGTTAGCATCGCAGCCAAGACATTTCCACGAATCGTTTGGTGGCAGGTTTGTACGGATGAGATCTTCATCTCAGGAGGAAGGATAGCCGTAGTTTGTTACAACCCTTCGTTTGGCAACCAGTGGTAGGGTTGCAGTGCTTGTATGCTCTTAGCACGACCAAATTAGGGTTTTGGCATCATGGCCAAGAATTGGCGCCGTGGCCAAGAGATTTCCACGAATCGTTTGGTGGGAAGTTTGTATGGCTGAGATTCGTATCTCAGGAGGAAGGGCAGCCGTTTATTGTTGCAACCCTTCGTCTGGCAACCAACGACATTGTAGCCGCGCGTGCATGCTCTTGGCACATCCAAATTAGGTTTTTGGCGTCGTGGCCAAGAGATTGCCACAAATCGTTTGGTGGAAGGTTTGTATAGCTGAGATTCGAATCTGAGGAGGAAGGGTGGCCGGTGATTGTTGCAACCCTTCTTTTGGCAGCCAGCGGCATGGCCGGCATGGCCTTGGCATAGTTTAGGCGCGACCAAGCTAGGATTTTGGCATAGTTTAGGCGCGGCCAAAAATAGGGCTTGGCATTGGGCCAAAAGTTGCCATGCGTTTGGTGGCAAGCTTGTACAGCTGAGATTTGCATCCCAGGCGGAAGGGTGGCCGTTGATTGTTGCAACCCTTCGTTTGCAGCCAGTGGCATGGTTTAGGCGCGGCCAAGCTAGGATTTTTGCGTAGTTTAGGCGCGGCTAAAACTTGAGTTTTTGCATAGTTTAGGCGCGGCCAAAATTAGGGCTTGGCATTGGGCCAAAAGTTTCCATGCGTTCGGTGGCAAGCTTGTACGGATGAGATTTGCATCTCAGGAGGAAGGGTGGTTGTTGATTGTTGCAACCCTTCTTTTGGTAGCCAACAGTATGTGGTAATGCCGTCATGACTTTGGCATATTTTAGGCGCGTCCAAAATTAGGGTTTTGGCAAAACCGTGATGTTTGGCCTTGGGCCGGAATTTTTCGTGCGTTAGGTGGCGAACTTGGACGGCTGAGATCTTCATCTCAGATGGAAGGGTAGCCGTTTATAGTTGCAACCCTTATTTTGGCAGCCAGCGGCATGTAGTAGGGCCGGCATGGCTTTGGCATATTTTAGGCGCGACCAAAATTAGGTTTTTGGCAAAACCGTGATGTTTGGCCTTGGGCCGGAAGTTTCCATGCATTAGTTGGCGAACTTGGACGGCTGAGATCTTCATCTCAGATGGAAGGGTAACCGTTGATTGTTGCAACCCTTCGTTTGGCAGCCAGCGACATGTGGTAGGGCCGGCATGGCTTTGGAAGATTTTAGGCGCGGCCAAAATTAGGGTTTTGGCAAAACCGTGATGTTTGGCCTTGGTCCGGAAGTTTCCATGCGTTAGGTGGCGAACTTGGATGGCTGAGATCTGCATCTCTGATGGAAGGGTAGCTGTTGATTGTTGCAACCCTTCGTTTGGCAGCCAGCGAGATGTGGTAGGGGCCGACATAGCTTTGGCGCGGAGATGTGGTTGGCATGGTATGCCATTGGCACTGTGGTGTGGCTGACATGGTTGGAATACCTTGGCGTGGAGATGTGGATGGCATGGTATGCCATTGGCACTAGGGTGCGGTTGGCATGGTTGGCATGCCTTGGCGCGGAAATGTGGCTGGGATGGTATGCCATTGGCACTGTGGTGCGGCTGGCATGGTTGGCATGCCTTGGCGCGGAGATGAGGCTGGCATGTATGCCATTGGCACTGTGGTGCGGCTGGCATGGTTGGCATGCCTTGGCGCGGAGATGTGGCTGGCATGGTATGCCATTGGCACCGTGGTGCGGCTGGCATGCATTGGCGCGGAGATGTGGCTGGTATGGTTGGCATGCCTTGGCGCGAAGATGTGGATAGCATGGCATGCCATTGGCACTGTGGTGCGGCTGGCATGGTTGGCTTGCCTTTGCGCGAAGATGTGGATGGGATGGTATGCCATTGGCTCTGTGGTGCGGCTGGCATGGTTGGTATTCCTTGGCGCGAAGATGTGGCTGGCATGCCTTGGCGCGGAGATGTACCTGGCATGGTTGGCATGCCTTGGGGCGGAGATGTGGCTGGCACGACATGCCATTGGAACTGTGGTGCGCTGGCATGGTTGGCATGCCTTGGCGCGGAGATGTTGCCAGTCAGTATTGAGGGTTCTTCCATGGAATATAGCGTATATAAAAAAACGTACCCCAGTAATTTTTACGTAGGCATGTTGAATGATTCAATAAATGTGCTAGTGGTCGTAGTGACGTCATGTCAGATATAAGGTTTTATGATTTTAACCTTAAGCTAAAAACCACCATCAATATTAAGTCCCCTGTTTAGCTCGGAACGTGAGCATTATTGCGAGGTAAGCATAAGATGGTGACAGGCAAGGACAAAGTCGAAATGGCAAGTCATGAAAAGATGATCAGGAAGATCCATCTAACCTTTTTCGGGAGTGTTCTGAGAATCCGTGATTCTTGCGTTGACGGCCTTGCGTAAATCCTGCACATGGTGTTGCTGGCTAGACCGTGAGAATAGTAGGGGCGGTTGCTGGCTGAGATGCAAAATGTTGGCTTGGTATGGCGCTCTCTCGGCATGGAGCGGACTCTTGGCACGGTGCCAGCATGGCATGGCACGGACTGTTGGGCACCGTGAGGCAAGGCATGGCGCGGACTGTTTGGGCACCGTGAGGCAAGGCATGGCGCGGAGTGTTGGGCACCGTGAGACTTGTTTCTTGCGGGCCCAATTGCCTTTTCCCATTCGTGTCTCAAATAGAGAATCCTTTTCTTATTCAAATTCCAAAAGTGTCACGCCTATAAAAGGGGTTGCTCTCCCTTTTATTTTGTACCCTTGTTCTCACGTCCTTGTGCTAGCGGCAGAGTGGTAGCAATAAAGCGAGCAAGCATTCCAGGTATGTACTCCAGGGTTTCTCCTTCGATCTCTTTCCTTTTTTTTATTGGCTCAAACCCTAGCCATAGGTATATCTTCTAAGAACTTGTAGAAATATTTTAGCGTGAACACCGCAATAGCGTTAAACACCTCAATTATTTTGCAATAGTAGGCCTGTACGGGCAGATGACTTCCACCAATTCCTTTCCCATAAAAACCTAGCTTTTAGGGTTTCCCTTTTCTTGGTGTAGCCGTGTGTATAATTTCCGCAGTGGAGCGTGTTTTCTTGGCCGGGCGCGTACTTTCCGCTGCGAGGTACGGTTTTGGAAAGGAGTGTGCTATCCGTTGCTGCGTAGGGTTCGCTAGTTTCCAATTCTTCGGTTATGTGTTTTATGACTTGTGGTTGAAAATAGAGTGGCTTGCAACCGAAATGAATTCTTCATTGCTGATAAAGTAATCTTCGTGCACCCTCTTTCCAGTAGTAATTTTTTTATACCCCTTTCTTTTGTTGTAGTTGAAAGCGTAAGTAGCTCAAGAAGGTTTCGTTAGGATGTCACCTGAGAAAGTCCCTGTCGCGGCTTCGAAAAGTATTAGCAGCTCTACGCCAAACATGGATGATGAATTTTTTCACAACGTCCGCCACAGCTAGGAGAAATCATCGTAAGTTTGTGCCCATCCTCCTGACCGGTTCAGAGGGTAAAGGAGACACCCAGTCGGTTCGACCAGGTTGTGTAATACGATTTTGCCTTCAGAGGCAAGAGTATCCTGCTTCTTCCATTGACTTCAGAATCTGTCAGAGTCTGTTGCGCTCTTTCGACAAGTGGATGCAATTAATGATAAGTCAGGACTGAGTAAAAGCAAATTTGATTAAAGCGCAAATCCTTGGCGCTGTCACAGCTTCTGCGGCGCTTCAAATCAGGAAAGATATCCCGAGCTTAGTTAATTTCGTCTCTCTATGGTGTCCAGACACTCACACAGCCATATGCAGGTGGGGTGAAATGACTGTCTCTTTGGAAAACGTGGCTGTCTTGCTGAACCTTCCCATAACAGGGAATCTTGATATCACCTTGTCTGAAGATGAAGAACAAATGCGCGCTGCTCTCGTTGCGAAGTCAAAAGGTTTTGTTCGGAAAGAAAACGAGACCGGAAAGAAAACGAGACGAGGTATTTCTACAACTGGTGGGTGTCTCAATGGTTCCCAGATGAGTCGGAGCCAAATCAAAACAATAGTACGCTTCATGTCGCGACAGCCTTGGTTCTTTGGTTATCCAGGGACATTTTTGACGACGGCTCTGGTAAGAAGAAAATAAGACAGGGTCTCATTAAGTTTGCCATTATATTAGCAAAAGGTTTTGTTCTCCCCATTGGCAGCTTGTTTCTCGGTTCTCTGTACATACATTTGGATCATCTGGTTGCGGACATGCGTGCTTCAAACGACTACATGAAAGTGGACTCGTACGTCCATGTTGCTTTTCTTCAAGCGTGGTTGTAGGAGAATTTCGAGAAGTGTGCTCCCAAACCGCTGGATTTACTTCCCGAGTCTTGGGGTGGTTCTAGGATACTTCGCTGGGTGAACAGGTGCCCAAGATCTGGCTCGAACCTGGTTGACTTCCTTGACAACTCCTACACAATCAACTTTCGCCCATGGGATCCGGTGCACGGCTCCATAGTTCAAATAGACACTTTTGCCTATGTTCCGAATATATTTTTGTTTTCTAAAAAGAATATGAGCATTGGCGAGGTTGTGTTCATGCGAAGCTGCACGCCTGGTTATGACCGTCTTTCTTTCGAGGATCTTGTCAGGCAGTCTCTTACAACATTGACAGGGCGGCTCGACATATGGGATTTGACCAAGGGGTCCCTCTCTCTCGTCAGTCGGCCGTTCCAGAAAACTTGTTGCCAGCTGCTCTTGCTGCTAGTTCTCTTGCGTCAGGTATAAGTCTTCCCTTCTTGCTCTCGGCACGAAATCCGACAACAACTTCCAAGTATAACATATTCTGGCAGGACGAGTTCCTTGCCATTCATGGATTCATGAATGACGTAGTGAAGAATACATGTTGTAAGCCTTCTGTTGTAACTTTAGTATGACATCCATTGTTAAGGGATCCTTCCTCGCCCAAACGGAAATATCTTAACACGGATAAGGACACTCCGCAAAAGAATGAGCGAAGGTCGAAAGATCGCGCGGGTGGTTTTGGACCATATTAAACGGCCCTTGTGACTTTCAGTTCTTCTAACATTCGGGTATGTATTCTTTTCTTGCCCACTCAGTCAGATTGTATAGTTTTTTCGTTACTTAAAATCTTTCCTTATTCCTTATCCAGGGCGTGAACGCCTTTGCCCAGCTTGCACGTAGTCAGAAAACGGCGGCTCTTGCAACATAGGGTGGCAATGCTCAGCCTCAGAGAAAAGCGGATTTTGCGGCAGAGGGTGAAAATGCCGAGCCTTCTTGCGGTGAAGAAGAGCTCGAAAAGGAGGAAAGCCCTGAATATAGTGATAATGAAAATAGCTCTTCCAACAGCAGCGCTGAGTCTTCTTCTAGTCATTCTGAAAGTGAATCAGTGAGTCTTCCACGTCTTCTTCTTCTTTCTTTCTCTCTCTCTCTCTCTTTTTTGAAAAATGTCTAAACCACGATATCGCAGGGAGAACTCGCTCCTGAAGATGACCCGGAGGCGGAAAACCATGGAGATACAGCTTTGTCTCCAACCGTGGCAGCTGCGCCTGGCGGCCCGGAAATGGAGGTCGATCAAAATGAAGGTGTTGTAGCGGCTCAAGTAGCGGAGAGTGCTCCAGTGTCCGCTGGCGCCATTTTAGTTAGGAATCCCTTGCCAGTTGCCAGTTCGGTTGCGGGTGTTGTTTTCGCTCTTCCATACTTAGTTCCTTATCCAGATCATGTGTTGATCGGCGGCTTCAGCGTGCCAGCCAAATACGAGACGTTATATACCAAGATATGGCAAAGGTATGGATACATCGCCATAACCAGAAAGGTTACTAGTCGGTTTGCGCTGGTCAAGCGTGTGGAGGAAGCTTTATCTTCGATTGACGGCATGTGCAAAGTGACTGGTCATACCGTCTCTGAGGACGTGGTATCAAGATGGAAGTTTCATCGTAATGTGTGCGCAGACCACGGGTTCAACATTCCCTGGTTTGTTGAAGGTTTCTCTGAGATTGAAAGGTTGCAGACCACGGCGGCTGAAGACCCTTCCGCGGATGACGTTGCACAGCAGGAGGCGGAAATCGAAAGGTTGTCCACGGAGCTGAAGCTGAAACGGGCGGCTCTCGAAAGCACGAAGGAGGCTTTCTCCAATAAGATTAAGACATTACTAGATGGTTTTCCTTGAATGTACTCCTGTTTTCTGAACTTCTTTATTTAGGATTTTTTTTTTGAAAGGCGAACAAAGCGCCTAGTTTATGGTTTGGTTTTATGGATTCTTGGGTTGATAGATAATTGTTACCTATGAGGGTTTTGGATTATTCTTTTGAAATTAATTGTTTTCAGAATAATGTTATTCTTGGTCATAATTATATGTGAAATAAATACCCCAGGAGAGTCATGGAGTTGTGAATGTTGTGTTTTCAGTAGAAAGTATGGACGAAACATGGGGATAGCATGGCTGTCGGTTTCTACTATCTATGTGAAAATTCTAGGTAGTAGAACATGCAACTCGTCTGACGAGACTTACTTTTTTTTTAGAGTCTCCCGACAAAATGGATCTTTCCGGATGAAAATCTGAGTTTTTGTGGGCGGCGGCGTCGTGACTGTGAAAAGTCCCCAATCACTTCTGAGTCCCCAGTCATTCCAAGGTCGTCTGATAACCGAGGCGGTGGCTAGTCTGCTTCCATCATCTCGACATCTGGGTTGAAAAGATGGAACCGGAAATCGGGAATTGATATTGTGACCGACAGATTAATCTCCCACTGTGGTCACCAATTGTTTGAGGGTGAAAACAATTTCTACAGATTTTGGTAATTTCGAGTGTGTGGGTGAGAAACGAGTCTAAACCCTAAACAATGTAGTGCAAGGGAGTACTTTGATTCGAGAGATCAATCTGTACAAATCTGGACTAAACCAAGAAATGGTAGTTCCAGACTTTCTTCGGTCACAAAGTGAAGGAGAAGGGTTGGTCTTAGGGAGGGAAGCGAAGAGAGTGTTGAGACTATAATGGTTGATTCTAGAAGAGTAGTTGTTTGACGACTTGTATCAGAAAATGGAAAGATAACAGATGGGAAAGCTAACAAGTGATTTCTGAGTGTTGTATTCTCCCTGACCAAAAACTTGTCTTTGGTGGAAATAGGTGAGACCTATTTATACAAGTTGCAATTAAATGTACCCTGGTCTCGTAAGAAGTGGGAACGATTGAGTAAATGGAAGAAAATGGTAACGGGTAACACCTGGAATTGATGTTTCCATAATGAAGGAAACGTTTCACCATTAGTTCTTGTATTTACTAACCGCCTCACCCTTATGAAACTTTCCTGTAACGGGCGTAGTGTACGCCGCACGTTGTAAACCGCCAGACCAATACCCTGATGAGCATCCCCAGTTTGTGACATGTTGATGTCTCGAGGGTTTTCACATAGCATATTGCTACGTGTGGCGTGGCCAAAGGATTTGGCGTTTTTAGCCAAGTTGGTGCCGTGACCAAGAGTTAGCATCGCAGCCAAGACATTGCCACGAATCGTTTGGTGGCTGATGAGTGCTAAAAAGTGCATATTTCTATATATTTTTCTTGGCATTTAACTCATCTTTTGTGCATTAATTCCACATTTTATCCCATATTCTGTATTTTCTTTGTTTTCAAGAATAAATATTTTTATTAATTAATTTTGCATTTTTAGGTAATAAATAAAGACTAGATGAGTTGCTGAGCGAAAGTGCAAAGACACTGAGAAAGCCGGCGGAAACTCTAGAGGAAAAGAAGTGCAGAATGCGGTATGGAAGACTCAAGGATGAAAATGGGCTCACAAAGGAAGAAATTGTTCTTAAAGAAGAAGTGGGCTCAAGATTGTTTAAGCCCAAACCCATTTTCTAAGCCTAAAGTCAATACCCAAACCTGTTTCTCTCCTTTAACGTCAGATTGAATCCATTCCATCATCCAACGGTCGCTCCATCAGAGTGCATCGAGTTTTGATATTCCTGTCTAACACTATAGCACCCAACTCCATCTCAGACCGTCAGTTTTGATGTATCCCAGATCCAAAGGTCGCTTCATATCCATTTCCATCGAGCCGTTGGATCATTCTTTCATCTTTTCATCCTACGCCTTTCACCATCCAAACATCAAGACTTGATGAGCCTTCTCAACACCCAAGAACCCAAATCTATTAACCCAACCAAACACCCCCTACTCCAAAAATATCGAACCCATCTTCTTCTCCTCCCTTCTCTGCACAGCGACGCTATCGCCATCACCACCACCTGCTCCGTCTGCCACCACCACATCCACCACCAAAGCCATCATGGCTCCTACCAACTAAACCCATCCCCTATATCACGTCCTATATCCCTCTCAACGACTAATTTCACCCATTTTCACACCTCTAATCCCTAGCTGTGGAGTTGGTGAAATAAGTTGATGAGATGGATGTAATTGAAGCATGGGAAGGAGCAGAAGACGATAAGGAAGCATGGGTCGAGACTATTGGGAAGAAATCAGAGCTGTTAGGTGAGTAATTTCGATTCCTATTTCTCAACAGGAAACCCTAATTTTAAAAATTGGGTATTCTTAGGAATTGATGATTACAACTAGAAATAGAGGTCTGGGTGAGTGTTATTGAGTAGATTCAGTGACATTAGGTAGGATTATTTTGATTTAATTTTGATTTTCACCAAACCCTAATTTCATTGTTTTGGGGAAAAGGGTGTTAACCCTAATTTTGGATTGTTGTATAAATAGGGATGATGGGTGTGTGTTAGAAGTCATGCCTGGACTAGCCAGTGCTTCACCCAAGAGGACTGGAATAGCCAGTGCCTCAAGGGTTAGTTTTTATTTTAAATGATGTTGTAAACTTCAATTGTTTTTATCCTATCCATGCTCTGATCTTGTTGTGCTTGAATTGTCTAGGATTGAATATCCTTATAGGTTGTTAAAACACTAAGCAAGCTTCTCTGCGGGTAGTTGCAGTGTGAGAGCCCCAACTACCACAAGGTTTAGAATTCATCTTAGTGCCTTTATCCTCCTTTCTAGACCAACCCTTAGATGAACAACCGGCTTTGAACCGCAACTGTCATCTAGTTATTCAGAAAGCCTAGAAGCTGACTGATAACTAACAAGGGACAAGAACATAGTTGGAAGACATGCCTTTGTTTCTTTATCACTGCCCTTGGCTAACAGCCTTGGTTTGTTTGTCTTTGTTTCACTGTTCTTATTCACTGCCACTGATTTTTCTTGTTAACTGTCACTTGCTTCATTACTTCAATTCACACCCAAGTCTCTGTGGTTCGACCCTGCCTTGCACACTCACTACAACAGACCCTGTGCACTTGCAGGTATCATTTCTGTGACTCTTTTAGAGAGCCACCAAGTTTTTGGCGCCGTTGTCGGGGACTGGTGTTGTGTAGTTGAAAACAAAAAAAAATAAAAAATAAATAAATAGTGTACCTGTCTTAGTGTAACTTAGCCTGTTGTAGCTGTAACTTAGTGTTTTGCTGTTGTAACTTAGTATAACTATATTAGTGTAGTAGTTTTAGTATAACTTAGCTATATTAGTATAACTGCATCTGTAACTTAGTGTAGCTCTTAGTGTAACTTAGCTTTAGCTGTAACTATAGTTCTGCATCTCCTGCATCCATATCTGCATCATTTAGCATCTGCATCTTAGCTGTAAGCATTGCATCCATTGCATCCATATCTGCATACCTGCATCATCTCTAGTTTGCATATTGTCATCATAACTTGCATCTGTCACTTGCATATCATTGCATGCCTGCATCTTCTCCATATCTGCATCTTGCATTTACATATGTGTTTGCATCCTTGCTCTTCAGATTTGCTCATTGCCTGTAGCTTTGCCATGCTCTGCAGCCTTGCTTCATCTGCAGCATTGCCCTGTGGCCTAGCACCTATAGCATTGCCTTGTCTG
Organism: Papaver somniferum; assembly: GCF_003573695.1. Classification (NCBI taxonomy): domain Eukaryota; kingdom Viridiplantae; phylum Streptophyta; class Magnoliopsida; order Ranunculales; family Papaveraceae; genus Papaver; species Papaver somniferum. Next base: position 99,608,953 of record NC_039359.1, on the reverse strand, counting down.
AAACTTGCTGCCTGAGCATACTTGTTATTTTCTTGCTGTGCTGCTTGCCCTTTTTCCTCATTGCTTCTTGGCCTCACCCATTTGCTTCAAAGAGACTGATCTTCTCTTTTGAGCCAATAGGTGCTGCTACAGCCAGCCTCTGGTGCTGCTGCTGTTTGCTGTGTTGCTGCTGCTGCTGTCTTGCTGCCTCCTACTGCTGCTGCTTCTTCTTGTTGTTGTTGTTGTTGATGAGCCTCTGGTGCTCTTGATGAAGTTGCTGTTGCTGTGAACCAAGCCCAACTGGGTTGTGCAACTAAAACAGAACAGCTGGGCTGTGCTACAAGAGTAAGCCTGAACTGTGGGCTTGACCCAAACAAAAGTTGACAACCATTTTCAAACCCAGTTGCACTTCTTTTTGGGCTGTGTAAATTCTAAAAGTGATTATGGGCTTGTGAATTGGACTGTGGACTTAGTTACATTTTGGGCCTCAAACTGAAATTTGTTTAAACTGTGGGCTCCAACCATTCGTGGGCTTAGACTCAACTGAACTTTAAGCCCCTACATTGTGAGCTTAGACCCAGACCAAAAATTTGAAAAACGTTTTAAAGTTTTAAAACCCAGCTGTGCCTCGCATTCCAGTTAACTGCTAGCCCAAAAACCCAACTGTTTTTGAACTCTGGGCTTGTTTCTGAACTGTGGGCCTGAACCAAACTTCGAGTGGGCCAAACTTTCAAAATTCCAAAAAACCAACGGTGAGATTTACTCACCAACGGTGGGCCTAAGAATCAAAGTTTTTAAAATAAAAATTTGGGCTCCAAAAACAACCCTTCTGGGCTTCTGAACCCAAACAGTTGGACCTCTTCTTTTTCAAAACCTTTTGCTGGGCTCAATTCAAACTAATTCGTTGGGCTTCACTTCACACAAGTTGTGGGCTGTTTTCAAATTTCTGGTGGGTTGTGCATTCTTCCACCAATGTGGGCTTGCTCCCAATTTTAAAACCAAACTTTTCTCCCTAAAAAACCAAAAAGTTTCTTTCTCCCATAAAAACCAAAATTTTTCTTTTTCCCATCAAAACCAAATGTCTCCCGACAAAACCAAATTTTTCCCAAAAAGTCCAATCCCATTAAAAACCAAATTTTCTTGTATATAATCCAGTAAATAAAAATTTTAAAAATCCTTTTGTTCTTGTTGTATATATTTTGCTAATCCAATATGATCTCGGCTGACATATGTTGGATTCTTGCCTTGAATAACGGAGTTCTAATCTTGCTTTCGCCGAAATCGGGTATTCTCTTTCCTTTTTCTCTACTCAGCATAATCCTCTTCGTATGTTATAATTCTTTTCATGTTTTGAAACATTGAGGACAATGTTTAGTTAGGTTTGGGGGTGAAAAGTAGATACTTTGATAACATGCTATAATCGAAAAATAGAACTCCTTCCTTTTTGAAAAAAAATAAAAAAATAAAAAATAAAAAATTGAAAAATAAAAAAATCATAAAAATGGAGCTCATTTACCTTGAAATGTTGACTCTTGTGCAAATATGTAATTATACGGATTCTTAGTCTAGATATTTAGGCACCCTGATTCTAGCACAATTCACATGTGATAAGAAACTTGCACACGCACAATCTACCAATACATGTATAGCCTCGATCTTCAAGGTGTTTGATAGGAAGTTAGATTGCCAATCACTTTAGAATACTGAATGAGACTTGACTAGCTTGTTCTTTGATTGGCTGGGATAGAAGTTGGAGGATACGTTAAGAAAAGCAACCATAGAATTTGACCGGATGCATTCGATAAGGGCCACATCTTGCTAAGAGTCATGTAATTATGTTTTTCTTTTTGTTCATGTATCAAAAGTGTCACTATGTTGTAAAGATCAAAGTTATTTCTTCAAAAAAAAAAAAAAAAAAAAAAA